>NC_052074.1:14354445-14654445 GCF_015852505.1 Tachyglossus aculeatus
TTTCCACTGAGCCACGCTGCTTTTCTGTGTGGTCCCTCCACCTTCCTCAGAAAGTTGACGGGAATGAGGGCCGCACTCTCCACCCTCCGGAGAAAGGGAAATCAGGAGCAGAGGACCAATCCTCCCGAGCTCCCTATTGGGGTGCTTTGAACCACGCTGATATACATAATCGACTCACCTCACACAACTCGGAAAGGGTCACGTTGATGGGCAACTTTACATACCTGATAACTTCTGAGCCAGGTTTCCGACACCTTGAGGTTAATGACACCGCCCTTTTCACGCAGTTTTGTGTAGCATTCTAACAATGGCTAGAGAACAAAGGAAAAATTACCACTGATTCAAAACTTTCTGGGAGGCAATGATGGCGACTGAACCTTTTTCGTGTTTCTGGCACTGTTTCATCACTCCCTGCCCTGGCCCCTGCCACTACTGTACTTCTTTACCCAGAGGAGTCCCATCAAATCTAAAATTGAAGCCGCGAGCATTAGCATTACCTCTTTATATTGGCAATAGACGACGAAAGGCCTTGACGGAGCGACAAATTCCAGCAAAGAAAGTAACAGTGGAGTTGGATGGAACCGGCTGGCTACAATTAAGCTGCAAAGAAAACGTTACACAAATTATTTTTGTACCTTCCAAAAGTAGAATCATATTCAAAAATCATCATGCTTCTGTAGACTCAGCTTTCTAGAAATTCGAAATCCATGTCCATTCCTCGATGACTTAAACCGGACCAACAACTCACTGGCATTTGGGCAACTCCCTAGGCCAGCCACGGTTTTTGCCCTTATACCCTTCTATGCAAGTAAGGATATCAATATATGCTTGAATTTGTGCAGAAAATTGATTAAAACCAGACGGAGGCCTCACTTGTATTCAAAGTGCTGGGTTGTTTATTTATTAAAAATTAGTCAATTTCCTGGCGGCGTGAATTGTTTTAAGTCTGTATCTTTGGACCTCAGGTCTGCATCACAATCAAATTTGCCCAGTTGCTCTTAAAATACAAACTAAAAAGTACACTCTGAAATACGAAGTATCGATTTTAAGTTTCAAAGAATTAGATTACTAAATGTGAAGCAGCTAAATCACTGTCTCACCCACTTTACTTGAAGTAGGCGTTACGTTTGGTCACAAAGAAAAATGGAGAGATGGAATTTCTTTGGGAGGAAAGGAAATTCTAAAGGAAAAAAAAAACCCAACTACCCAAATCCTATACCCCTCTTGAGGGCAGGAGTTGTGTCTTAACCTCTATTGTACCCTTCCAATAGTTCGGTAGGGTATTCTGCACAAAGTAGGTGCTTACTACGATTATTAGAAAACATTTCAGATGCTTGAAATATGATTATTCAGATTATTTTTAACTAGTGGTTCCAGAAAAACAACAAAAAGCAACCAAACACCTTCTCCTCTTTGGCTGTATCCCCTCTGTGGCAAGACCACAGGCCTAGGAGTCGGAGGACTTGGGTTCTAATCCCAGCTCTGCCACATGTCTGCTAGGCAAGTCACTTTACTTCTCTGAGCTTCAGTTACCTCATCTGTAAAATGGGGACTCCATACCTATTCTCCCTCTTACTTAAACTGTGAGCCCCATGTTGCATAGGGACCGTGCCCAACATCAGTAAATACATTTGAATAAACTTGCATCTACTCCAGCGCTTAGAACAATGCTTGACTCGTAGTAAGTTTAACGAAGATCATTACCCTTCGGCCCCCTCCTCCCCAGCTCCCCCAGAACCCAAGATTTCTTCACCCCTCTCCTTTGAGGGAAGAATTGGCTGGCCTGTTAATGAGGTCATCGTCAGTATTTACTGAGTGTCTACTGTTTGCTGAGTACTGTACCAGGTGCTCAAGAGCATTAACATAGAAGACATAGTGCTCTTGGAGGAGCCTAAAATTTAATGGGGGCCTCAGAGAGACAGACACGATAAACATACCATGGGAACAAAGGGATAACACATAGAGATGATCACCACAAAAATAAATGAGAAAGGGAGATTATAAGCAAGTTCAAAGGGTAGCAAATGGGATGAGGTGATAAGAAAAGTAGGGAAGTGGGGAATGCCTGGGGACAAAGTGGCATTTAGGAGCCCTCTGAAGGTGGGGAGGGAGATGAATTGGTAGATTTGATGGGGAAGGGGGTGGAAGAGCAAGGGGTCACAGAAGGGAGAGTCTGGAATGAGCAAGTGCTAGAAAGAGAGAGGATTAGGAAGAAGAGGGCAATGGATAGCCCCTGGAGGTTTCTGAAGATGCTAATGATGCAGGTGAATCACAGCAAGTTTGAGCGAATGAAGCTTAGAGGAATAAACAAAGGGTAATCTTTGAAGAAAAGTGGAAAAAAAAAGTTAGTCCTTGAAATCTGGTTTCATTTAAAAAGTTAGGAAGTTGATCCTGAGTCCTTTCATCAAAACGACTGTGGCCAAAGCCCAGTTAAACAAGACAGTGCAACTTCTGGTATTTTTGCCCAGCGCTAGGACTTTTAATGTCTAGAGTTCAGGACCTTGCCATTAGGGAACAAGACCCTACAAACTGAACCAGAAGACCAAGAAGAAATAGTGGCCCACCAAAGGGCCACTTTTTTGCTGACGATGGAAACCAGGTGATTAAGTAAGTAGTCCCTCAGGGCAAAGAGAAGAGTAACCTCTTTGTGATCAGATCCTGATTAGTTCAAGTAGGTCATCATCACTAGTGAGGAATCAGTGTGATAGGATGACCATAAAATGGCCTGGCTCTTAAATGGCAAGAAAATCCTGTGGACTAGCTCACGTGGTACTGCTCACATGAAAAATCTATCTTAATCAGGTAACATCACAGAACACATACCCATCGGCATTCTTTTCATTCAATAAAGCAGAGGCTTCGATTTCTCTCTTCCTCTGTTCTTCTTGTTTTCTTTGCTTTTCCTGGGTCTTGGAAGAATAAGTAAGAGCAAATGAAATAAATCCACGTACCCTGGAGCAAGCAGAGCTGATTCAGTCTGACACTGGACCTCCATTCCGGTTTACTCCACAACTAAGCTTCTTTACTCTTAAACAGCCTACAATTGTATCGGGCTGAACTGACCTGGGTAACTTCATCACACCCTCACACACCCACCTCCCCCCATTCCCCCACCATATTCCATACTTGCAATTGATTTCTCCTACATTAGTGGAAGAGATGATACCTGAAATGGCATTCCCGACAGAACGCCATCGCCTATTACAACCGATCTATTCCTAGGCATGTTACGGCCCCTATTCTACCACCGTGCTCTATAGATTATGAATATTATAACATAAATGACTAGTGCCTTTCTCCAAGCACTATCTGACCCAAAGGTAAAAGCCTCTGAATCCAACAAAATAAAGTGGATGGGAACCCTGACAATCTGACACGGTTGAATGAGGTGAGTGGATGAAACAATAGCATTCTTCTCCTCCTCCTCCCCACTTCTAGACTCTAAGCTCATTGTAGGCAGGGAACCTGTCATACTGTACTCTCCCAAGCATTGAGAACAGTGCTTTGCACAGAGTAAGCGATCAGTAAATAGCATCGATGGATTCTTCCCCTTACCTTATCTTTGCTATCCTTATATTCTGGGTCCTCTGTACCAACTTCCATTGTTTCTTGATCTTCAGCATCGTTACTGTCCACTACTACTTCAGCAATGGATTCTTCTTCAGCCTCCTGCAGGGAAGTTTGTTTCTCATCAAGAGCTCCATTGCTCTCTTCTACCGAAACACTGTCTTTGGGTTCTGAGGGCAAAGTCTCCGAAGAAAATGTTCCAGCTAGAAGACTGTCCACTTTGCTGAGGGGGAATTCATAGAGACTGTTGAAAAATGATTCTGGAAACCCAAAACAAGCTGTTGCTGCTCTAACGGGACCACCTCCAGGATACATTTGAATAATGGATCCAAATCCTTAAAATAAAGATTGATCATTGTTATTAAATTGACAGAGATGTTTCTTAGATATGGTACTTAATAACTAATACCGCTGACAATACTAACGCTAGCAACTCCCAGGTTCACTGTTTGCGAGATTTCAAGTTGTGCCAACACTTATTTTCAACTCGAAAGGCAGCAGAGTTGCTTCCCACCTACCCCCAACCTAGAAGGAGTTTCCGCTGATAATCACAGGGTGGAAGCTGACTCATGAAGATGAACTGGCCCAGACAATACGGCAAAGGTGAGGTTTGGAGACAGAGAAAAAGTGGAATAGGGGTTTCTCTGGCTGCTTCCTCTTCACCACCTCTACCAAACATGACTGTGAAATCACAATCTTCCCTGAAGATACTTAAAGAGATGCATTCAAAGTGGGACGGTTAACTGTGGTTCTGCTTGGAGGTGTGTGTGAGAGAAGGGTGAAGTAACCAACTTCTTTTGGTATCATAAAGTAACAGAATTTTGAACATTATCAACAAAACTCTGGAACGGGAGGATGTCCTGTGAGATTCCCTGAACAACCCGTTACCAAGATAAAAAAAGTATTTATAGCTTTTAATCCCTTATTGGGGCCGTTTGAATATCTGGGTTTGGTTACCTCCCATTCGCTCCATTACTGCTCCCAGCACCAAGCCAGCACAAGTCTCCACAACGATCATCTTATTGCCAGCACGGATATTTCCCAAAGTCAACATCTGAGCTAGAGTATCATATCGCAAGTGGCTAAGAAATAATAACAACAACAATCAATCAATCAATGGTACTTATTGAGCACTTACTATGTGCAGAGTACTGAACAAAGCACTCGGGAGAGTATGACACAACAGTAACAAAAACGGTGGTATTTGTTAAGCCTACTGTGTTCCAAGCACGGAACCGAGCAATATGTTAGACACAAGAAAATCAGGATAAACACAGTCCCACAGGAGGCTCACGGTCTAAGAGGGGGGCGGAAATAAGTATTTAATCCCCATTTTCCAGATGAGGAAATTGAGAGGCACAGAGAAGTGACTTGCCCCGGGTCAAACAACAGACAACTGGCAGAGCTGGGGTTGGAAATTTGATTTCCAAACCTGTATTCTTTCTATTAAGCCATGCTGCTGCTCAAGAAGACATTCAGTGTTAATCTTTAAAGCTTAGTTATATACCTGTAAAAAGTATAAAGCAGCACCTAGTATCAAAGCAATCTGCTAAAAGGGAAAGGATATTGGGCTCTGTCTTCTTGAAGAAGCTACTGCTTAACCTGAACTCACAGGTACATGATTTGTTTGGCCCAGAACCACTATCTTATTCAATTGAATTTTTGAAAGGAAAATGGACTTACTTAATTTTCCCAGGTTCTCTTGCATAGTACATAATTGAAAGAATGCGGGTAGATGGCTTCACAACAGTAATGATTGCCTCATATCTGGGAAAAAATGCAGAAAGATGATCCTTTTCAAGACAGATTTGTTTTAAAAACTCAATCTCCAAGAACCCTTCTAATGGCAAACTTAGCTTACTTCTTCTTCTTCTTCTTTATATATTTATCTTGGGCAAATTCTGTCTTGTCTCGGAATGTCGTACTATTCTCTATTAGCTGTTGAACTATTTCCTAAAGAAAATGAAACAGGGTTTTCCTTTTTGAAAGAAATAATTCACCTTCACATTTAAACTTTAAACCAGGGTTTAATGCAGAAAGGCAGTCTCACTTTCCTTCACCAAGCCAAAGGCAGAGTCAAGTCACCATCGCTGACCAACAAAAGTACTGATATTAATCAGATATCTATTTAAGCTTCCAGCAAACCAATGTGGCAAGAATGCTTTTCAGCTGTATTTAAGCTTTTATATATCAGTAAGTAGCAACAGCACAGGAATCATATTTTAATTTCCATCAGTGGCAACAGGATGCTTGGAAGAGCAATGCGCCCCAGTTGACGCATCCATCTCAAGTTTAGGGTTGGGCTACTGAACAGCCCTTACCTTTACCTTTTTACATCCTTTTCTTTCCCTCGAGAAGCCCATGAACATCTCCAAACTGCATGTGACTCTCCATACAGTTTGGAACTGCACAACCTCCTTTGGGAACAGAATCCACGTGCTTACCATAACATGCTGTCTGCGAAAAGTGCTATCCTAGATTGGTTCTGAACCTACCTTCTTCAAATTTCAATTTGGTGATGTGGAATAAAGTAACAATTCCCTGTTCCCCCTGTCAGCACCCAACATGATTTAATAACTTGAATCATGTCCCTTTTATTTTTCCAGAGTTGGGTCCTAATAATAATAATGGCATTTATTAAGGGCTAACTGTGCAAAGCACTGTTATAAGTGCTGGCCTTCATTTGGAAGCTTCTCTACCCCTGGGAAACTCTCAAAGGACTAATACCCGCCACCTCCCACCCCACCATAAAAAACAAAAACAAAACAAAGCAAAAAAACCAACGAAACAAAAAAAAAAAACCCCTTCAAAATCACCTCTCCTTTAATTCCTTTGTCCTTCAAAGCTTTTATGTCATCCTGGGTAAGCTTCTGAGATTTCCCATCATCGATTATATTTCGATTATCAGTACCCGCTTCTTTAGTTTCTAAAGGAAAGAAATATGAGTGCAAAATAACCTGATATCTTGTTCATTTTTAGGACAAACTTCTCATGCCAAAGGAGTAAAGCACTTAATTACTTCTAAGATTGAAATAGTGATCTATTTTTTCACATAAACTAAGACGGAATTTACAACCAGGGCTGACAAGGACACTAGTCACAATGACTGAACTGAAGAACACTACTCCGCTCTGCTTTGGGAAGTCAGTCAATGGGACTGGTCGGTTTAGATATAAGAACGACATTTCTGGGGAAATTGGGAAAAGAGAAGGGGAGAATCACCTACCCGTACTGGTCTCTTCCACCTTTTTCTTGGGCAGAAGGCTTCCGCCACTTGACACTTCAAATGTCGTTCCATAACTGTGCCCAATAACATTATCTAAATAGAACCACTGCTTTTCAAAGATAACTTTTCTGAAAAGGATTGTGAAGAGAGAGAGAGGTTAAGATGGGGGCAGGGAACTCTGTCGTATTGTACTCTCCCAAGCACTTAGTCCGGTGCTCTACACACCGTAAGCATTTAATAAATAGCACTGAGGATGACGACAATGGTGCGAATAAGATACCCAAACTTGGATACACAAAGGAAAAACTGATGGCCATGCATTTCCCAAAGAGCATCTATCGGTATTCAGTCATTTTCAAATACTAGGACATAGTTTAAATTGTCATTACTTGTCTCACAATGAACATTGGGATATTTTCTGATTAAAAATGTGGTAAAAATACCAAGCATATATGGCACTGCTCAATATTTATATACTATTCAATACATCAGAGGAAGCAAGAGAAGCCTGTGGGTTCTTTAGCCAGGTGCCACCACTTATCTGCTGCGGTGACCTTGGCAAGTCATTTAAGTTCTCTGTGCTTGCGTTTCCTTCATCTGTAAAATGGTGATTTAATATCTATTTTCCCTCCGACTTGGACTGTGAGTCCCATGTGGAACAGGGGATGTGCCCGACCTGATTAATTTGTATCTACCCTAGCACTTACTACAGTGCTTGACACAGAATAAGTTCTTATCAAATGCCATCGTTATTACAAATGAGCATTTTCTAAAAGTGAAAAGAAAAAGAATTTGAGTTCATCACAAACAAGTCCTTTGTGCGACTAACCAGCCTGTTAAAAATAAAACCTTGCAATAATATTTTATAGCTAGGCTACTAAATTCATCCATAAATTCAGAGTTACTGGTTTTTACTTCAGCTCACAGCGTTTCCTAGAACTTTTCTTTTTTCCTTTTTTTGGTAAAGGAAACTTTTAACAGGAGATGGACACTGAGCGAGCTGGAGCCGGTTCCTCCGTATACATTCCCTGCGGCCCACCGATAAACAGAGATCCTAAAAGCTTACCAGGGACCCAGTGTCTCCCCAAAAAGTCAAGCAAAGAGTTAGGAAGGGAGGTCATGTCAGAAATGAGAAGCAGCGTGGCTCAGTGGAAAGAGCACAGGCTTTGGAGTCAGAGGTCATGGGTTCGAATCCCAACTCCACCACAAGTCTGCTGTGTGACCTTGGGCAAGTCACTCAACTTCTCTGAGCCTCAGTTACCTCATCTGTAAAAATGGGGATTAAGACTGTGAGCCCCTCGTGGGACAACTTGATCACACTGTATCCCCCCCAGCGCTTAGAACAGTGCTTTGCACATAGTAAGCGCTTAACAAATGCCATTATTATTATTATTAAATGAGTCAAGGCATTGGAAACATGTTTGTGGCTCAAATGTTTGGCTAAGACACCCTTTCCCCACTCCCCATTCTGGACCTGGGAAAGTGGGGCGAGAGGAGCAGGGGTGCACCAGTGAGCTGGGGAGAAGGAGGAGGAAGGAAAGGAGGAGGAAAAAGAGGAGGAGGAAGAGAGGGGGAGGAGGAAGAGGAGGAAGAGGAGGAGAAAAAGGAGGAGGAGAAGAAAGAGGAGAAGAGAAAGAGGAGGAGGAGAAGGAAGAGGAGGAAAAGGATAAGGAGGAGGAGAAGGAAGAGGAGGAAAAGGATGAGGAGGAGAGGGAGCAGGAGGGAAAAGATGGAGGAGGAAGAAAAGGAGTAGAAAGGAGGAGGAGGAGAGGAGGGGGAGGAAAAGGAGGAAGAGAATAATAATGATGGTATTTGTTAAGCACTTACTATGTGCCAAGCACTGTTCTAAGCGCTGGGGGAGATACAAGGTAATCACATTGTCCCACATGGGGCTCACAGTCTTCATCCCCATTTTCCAGATGAGGGAACTGAAGCCCAGAGAAGTGAAGTGACATGCCCTAAGTCACACAGCTGACAAGTGGCAGAGCTGGGATTAGAACCCACCACCTCTGGCTTTCAAGCCTGGGCTCTTTCCACTGAACCAATGCCATCATCATCATTATTATTACTATTACCCCAGCGGTTGGAAAAGTGCTTGACACACAGTAAGCGTTTAACAAATGCCATCATCATTATTATTACCCCAGCACTTAGAACTGGCACATAGTAAGCGCTTAGAACAGTGCTTGGCATATAGTAAGCACTTAACCAATGCCATCATCATTATTATTATTACCCCAGCGCTTAGAGCAGTGCTTGGCACACAGTAAGTGGTTAACACATAGTAAACGCTTAGCAAATGCCAACATTATTATTATTATTATTACCCCAGCGCTTAGAACAGTGCTTGGTGCATAGTAAGTGCTTAACCAGTGCCATCATCATTATTATTACCCCAGCAGTTAGAATAGCGCTTGGCACATAGTAAGCGCTTAACAAATGCCATCATCATTATTGTTATTACCCCAGCGCTTAGAGCAGTGCTTGGCACACAGTAAGCGCTTAACACATAGTAAACGCTTAGCAAATGCCACCATCATTATTATGACTAACCCAGCGCTTGGCACATAGTAAGCACTTAACCATTGCCATCATCATTATTATTACCCCCGTGATTAGAACAGCGCTTGACACATAGTATGTGCTCAGAACAGTGCTTGGCACATAGCAAGCGCTTAACAAATGCCATTATTATTACTACCCCAGTGCTTAGAACAGTGCTTGGCACATAGTAAGCGCTTAACCAATGCCGCCATTATTATTATTAACCCAGTGCTTAGAACCGGCACATAGTAAGTGCTTAGAACAGTGCTTGGCACATAGTAAGTGCTTAACTAATGCCATCATCATTATTATTATTACCACCCCAGCGGTTAGTGCTTGGCACATAGTAAGTGCTTAGAACAGTGTTTTCATTCATTCAATCGTATTTATTGAGCGCTTACTGTGCAGAGCACTGTACTAAGTGTTCGGGAAGTGCAAGTTGGCAACATATACAGATGGTCCCTACCCAACAGCGGGCTCACAGTCTAGAAGGGGGAGACAAACAAAACAAAAGATATTAACAAAATAAAATAAACAAAACAAAACATATTAACAAAATAAAATAAATAGAATAAGTACAAGGCAAACAAATAAATAAGTAGTGTAATAAATCTGTACAAACATATAGACATGTGCTGTGGGGAGGGGAAGGAGGTAAGGCGGGGGGATGGGGAGGGGGAGGAAGGAGGGGGCTGAGTGTGGGAAGGCCTCCTGGAGGAGGTGAGCTCTCAGTAGGGCTTTGAATCAATCAATCAATCGTATTTATTGAGCGCTTACTGTGTGCAGAGCACGGTACTAAGCGCTTGGGAAGTACAAGTTGGCAACATATAGAGACAGTCCCTACCCCACAACGGGCTCACAGTCTAAAAGACTGAAGGGAGGAAGAGATGTACTTGGCACATAGTAAGTGCTCAGAACAGTGCTTGGCACATAGTAAGCGTTTAGAACAGTGCTTGCCACGTAGTAAGCGCTTAGAACAGTGCTTGGCACATAGTAAGCGCTTAGAACAGTGAAGAGAAGCAGCATGGCTCAGTAAAAAGAGCCCGGGCTTTGGAGTCAGAGGTCATGGGTTCAAATCCCAGCTCTGCCAATTGTCAGCTGTGTGACTCTGGGCAAGTCACTTCACTTCTCTGGGCCTCAGTTCCCTCATCTGTAAAATGAGGATGAAGACTGTGAGCCCCCCGTGGGACAACCTGATCACCTTGCAACCTCCGCAGCGCTTAGAACAGTGCTTGACACATAGTAAGCGCTTAATAAATACCATCATCATTATTATTAGAACAGTGCTTGGCACATAGTAAGCGCTTAGAACAGTGCTTGGCACATAGTAAGCGCTTAACAAATGCCATTACTATTATTACCATTATCCCAGGGTTTAGGTCAGTGCTTGGCACATAGTAGGTGCTTGACAAATACCATCATTATTATTAGTAGTAGTAGTAGTCCAGCGCTCTGTAAACAGTAAACAGCGTGGCTCAGTGGAAAGAGCCCGGGCTTAGCAGTCAGAGGTCATGGGTTCAAATCCCAGCTCCGCCACTTGTCTGCTGTGTGACTTTGGGCAAGTCACTTCACTTCTCTGTGCCTCAGTTACCTCATCTGCCAAATGCGGATGAAGACTGTTTAAGCCCCCTGTGGGCCAACCTGATCACCTTGTAACCTCCGCAGTGCTTAGAACAGTGCTTTGCACATAGTAAGTGCTTAGTAAATGCCATCATTATTATTACTGGAACAGTGCTTGGCACATAGTAAGCGCTTAGAACAGTGCTTGGCACATAGTAAGCGCTTAATAAATGCCATTATTATTATAAGGCGGGGGGGTGGAGGGGAGATGAGGGGGAGAGGAAGGAGGGGGCTGAGTGTGGGAAGGCCTCCTGGAGGAGGTGAGCTCTCAGGAGGGCTTTGCACATAGTAAGCACTTAACAAATGCCAACATTATTATTATTATGGGGCGGATGGAGAGGGGGAGCATATAGTACCAAACACACTGACAAAATAAAATAAATAGAATAGATAGGCACAAGTAAAATAAATAGAGTAATAAATAGGTACAAACATATATACAGGTGCTGTGGGGGAGGGAAGGAGGTAAGATGGGGGGGATGGAGAGGGGGAGCATATAGTACCAAACATACTAATAAAATAAAATAAATAGAATAGATAGGCACAAGTAAAATAAATAAATGAAGTAATAAATATGTACAAACATATATACATATATACAGGTGCTGTGAGGAAGGGAAGGAGGTAAGATGGGGGGATGGAGAGGGGGAGCATATAGTACCAAACATACTAACAAAATAAAATAAATAGAACAGATAGGCACAAGTAAAATAAATAGAGTAATAAATATGTACAAACATATATACAGGTGCTGTGGGGAGTCAGAGGTCATGGGTTCGAATCCCGACTCCGCCACATGTCTGCTGTGTGACCTTGGGCAAGTCACTTAACTTCTCTGAGCCTGAGTTCCCTCATCTGTAAAATGGGGATTAAGACTGTGAACCCCACATGGGACAACATGATCACTTTGTATCCCCCCCAGCGCTTAGAACAGTGCTTTGCACATAGTAAGTGCTTAACAAATGCCAACATCATTATTATTATTATGGGGGGGGGGGATGGAGAGGGGGGAGCATATAGTACCAAACACACTAACAAAATAAATAGAATAGATAGGCACAAGTAAAATAGAGTAATAAATAGGTACAAACATATATACAGGTGTTGTGGGGAAGGGAAGGAGGTAAGATGGGGGGGATGGAGAGGGGGAGCATCTCTCCCCCTCGTCCCTCTCTCCATCCCCCCCATCTTACCTCCTTCCCTTCCCCACAACACCTGGATATATGCATATATGTTTGTACATATTTATTACTCTTTATTTATTTATTGTATTTGTACCTATCTATTCTATTTATTTTATTTTGTTAGTACGTTTGGTTTTGTTCTCTGCCTCCCCCTTTTAGACCGTGAGCCCACTGTTGGGTAGGGACTGTCTCTATATGTTGCCAACTTGGACTTCCCAAGCGCTTAGTACAGTGCTCTGCACACAGTAAGCGCTCAATCAATACGATTGATGATGATGATATAGTACATAGTAAGCGCTTAATAAATGCCAAAAAATAATAAATACGATTGGCTGAATGTTCATGCGAAGAAATAAATACGATTGGCTGACTAGTAAGGCCCTGCTGACAGCTCACCTCCTCCAGGAGGCCTTCCCAGACTGAGCCCCTTCCTTCCTCTCTCCCTCCTCCCCCTCTCCACCCCCCCATCTTACCTCCTCCCCTTCCCCACAGCACCTGTATATATGTATATATGTTTGTACATATTTATTACTCTATTTATTTATTTTACTTATACATATCTATTCTACTTATTTTATTAGTATGTTTTTTTTTCTCTGTCTCCCCCTTTTAGACTGTGAGCCCACTGTTGGGTAGGGACTGTCTCTAGATGTTGCCAACTTGGACTTCCCAAGTGCTTAGTACAGTGCTCTGCACACAGTAAGCGCTCAATACGATTGATGATGATGATGGTGATATAGTACATAGTAAGCGCTTAATAAATGCCAAAAAATAATAAACACGATTGGCTGAATATTCATACGAATAAATAAATACGATTGGCTGACTAGTAAGCGCTCCGTCAGTAGGATTGAATTTTTTTTTCTGTCTCCCCCTTTTAGACAGTGAGCCCACTGTTGGGTAGGGACTGTCTCTATATGTTGCCAACTTGGACTTCCCAAGCGCTTAGTACAGTGCTCTGCACATAGTAAGCGCTCAATAAATACGATTGACGATGATGTAGTACATAGTAAGCGCTTAATGCCAAAAAATATTGGTACAGTGCTCTGCACATAGTAAGCGCTCAATAAATGCGATTGATGATGATATAGTACATAGTAAGCGCTTAATAAATGCCAAAAAATATTGGTACAGTGCTCTGCACATAGTAAGCGCTCAATAAATACGATTGATGATGATACAGTACATAGTAAGTGCTTAATAAATGCCAAAAAATATTGGTACAGTGCTCTGCACATAGGAAGCGCTCAATAAATACGATTGACGATGATACAGTACATAGTAAGCGCTTGATAAATGCCAAAAAATATTGGTACAGTGCTCTGCACATAGTAAGCGCTCAATACGATTGATGATGACATAGTGCATAGTTAGCGCTTAATAAATGCCAATAAATATTGGTACAGTGTTCTGCACATAGTAAGCGCTCAATAAATACGATTGATGATGATACAGTACATAGTAAGTGCTTAATAAATGCCAAAAAATATTGGTACAGTGCTCTGCACATAGGAAGCGCTCAATAAATACGATTGACGATGATACAGTACATAGTAAGCGCTTAATAAATGCCAATAAATATTGGTACAGTGCTCTGCACATAGTAAGCGCTCAGTAAATACGATTGACGATGATACAGTACATAGTAAGCGCTTAATAAATGCCAAAAAATATTGGTACAGTGCTCTGCACATAGTAAGCGCTCAATACGATTGATGATGACATAGCGCATAGTTAGCGCTTAATAAATGCCAATAAATATTGGTACAGTGCTCTGCACATAGTAAGCGCTCAATAAACACGATTGACGGTGATATAGTACATAGTAAGCGCTTAATAAATGCCAAAAAATATTGGTACAGTGCTCTGCACATAGTAAGCGCTCAATAAATACGATTGATGATGATGATATAGTACATAGTAAGCGCTTGATAAATGCCAAAAAATATTGGTACAGTGCTCTGCACATAGTAAGCGCTCAATACGATTGATGATGACATAGTGCATAGTTAGCGCTTAATAAATGCCAATAAATATTGGTACAGTGTTCTGCACATAGTAAGCGCTCAATAAATACGATTGATGATGATACAGTACATAGTAAGTGCTTAATAAATGCCAAAAAATATTGGTACAGTGCTCTGCACATAGGAAGCGCTCAATAAATACGATTGACGATGATACAGTACATAGTAAGCGCTTAATAAATGCCAAAAAATATTGGTACAGTGCTCTGCACATAGTAAGCGCTCAATAAACACGATTGACGATGATATAGTACATAGTAAGCGCTTAATAAATGCCAAAAAATATTGGTACAGTGCTCTGCACATAGTAAGCGCTCAATAAATACGATTGATGATGATGATATAGTACATAGTAAGCGCTTAATAAGCGCTCAATACGATTGATGATGACATAGCGCATAGTTAGCGCTTAATAAATGCCAATAAATATTGGTACAGTGCTCTGCACATAGTAAGCGCTCAATAAATACGATTGACGATGATACAGTACATAGTAAGCGCTTGATAAATGCCAAAAAATATTGGTACAGTGCTCTGCACATAGGAAGCGCTCAATAAATACGATTGACGATGATACAGTACATAGTAAGCGCTTAATAAATGCCAAAAAATATTGGTACAGTGCTCTGCACATAGTAAGCGCTCAATAAATACGATTGACGATGATATAGTACATAGTAAGCGCTTAATAAATGCCAAAAAATAATAAATACGGTTGGCTGAATGTTCATACTAATAAATAAATACGATTGGCTGACTAGTAAGCGCTCCATCAGTAGGATTGAATTTTTTTTTCTGTCTCCCCCTTTCAGACTGTGAGCCCACTGTTGGGTAGGGACCGTCTCTATATGTTGCCAACTTGGACTTCCCAAGCGCTTAGTCCAGTGCTCTGCACACAGTAAGCGCTCAATAAATACGATTGATTGATTGATCGATTGATCGAAAGGGTTCCCCGCCCCCCGGCGTCACGCACTTCCTCCGCTGCACTTGGACGGCTTTGAAGACGTCCTGCCGCCTCAGCACCACGAAGTCTCCATCGCGGACGCGGTGAGGGGGAGGCCGCTCGGCGGGCCCGGCCATGACACCCCCGGCCCCCTCAGCCCCCTCAGCCGCCTCAGCCGCCGCCTCGCGCCGCCTCAGCCTCAGCCGGGCCCACGTGCAGCCCGCCACTTCCGCTTTCCGGCCCGGCAACCGGGCCCCGCCCCCCTACTTCCGCTCCGTTTCCGCCCCTCTGATTGGCTCCCGCTCGCCCCTCCGCACACACTTCCGCCCTTCGGAGGCGGAAGTGGCGTCGGCGGGCGCCTGTGCGCGTGCGCGGCTCCCGTCAAGGGGGGGCGGGGCGTCGCGCGGACTCTGGTGAGGCGAGTCGTCGTCGTCCGATCCTTCTCCCGCCTCAGCACCCAGGCCTTAATAATAATTATATTATTATTATTATTATCCCCTCCCCCCTTTATAATAATAATGGCATTTATTAAGCGCTTACTACGTGCCAAGCACTGTTCTAAGCGCTGGGGAGGTTACAAGGTGATCAGGTTGTCCCACAAGGGGGGCTCCCAATCTTCATCCCCATTTTCCAGATGAGGTAGCTGAGGCACGGAGAAGTCAAGTGACTTGCCCAAAGTCACCCAGCTGACAGTTGGCGGAGTCGGGACTCGAACCCACGACCTCTGACCCCAAAGCCCGGGCTCTTCTCCACATAATCATAATTATTACTCAGAGAAGCCGTGTGGCACGGTGGAAAGAGGCCGGGCATTGGAGTCAGAGGTCGTGGATTCGAATCCCGACTCTTCCAACTGTCAGCTGGGTGACTTTGGGCAAGTCACTTCACTTCTCCGGGCCTCAGTTCCCTCAGCTGTAAAATGGGGGTTAAGACTGTGAGCCCCCCATGGGACAACCTGATCACCTTGGATCCTCCCCAGCGCTTAGAACAGTGCTTTGCACATAGTAAGCGCTTAATAAGTGCCATTCTTCTTCTTATTATTATTATATCATTAATATAATTAATTCAAAGCCGTGCCACTTTAGCCGAGGACGTGGGTGACGGGGAGGGGCGGAGGGGACCCTTTCATTCAATCCTATTGATTGAGCGCTTACTACTACTGCTACTACTACTACTACTACTACTACTACCAATAATGATGTCATTTGTTAAGCGCTTACTATGTGCAGAGCACTGTTCTAAGCGCTGGGGGGGATACAAGGTGATCAGGTTGACCCACGTGGGGCTCACAGTCTTTATCCCCATTTTACAGATGAGGTCACTGAGGCTCAGAGAAGTGAAGTGACTTGCCCAAGGTCACACAGCAGACATGTGGTGGGGTCGAGATTCGAACCCATGACCTCTGACTCCAAAGCCCGGGCTCTTTCCACTGAGCCGTGCTGCTTCTCATTTTTCTCTTATTACTATCATCATCATCAATCATATTTATTGAGCGCTTACTATGTGCAGAGCACTGTACTAAGCGCTTGGGAAGTACAAATTGGCAACATGTAGAGACAGTCCCTACCCAACAGTGGGCTCACAGTCTAAAAAGTCTAAAAGTCTAAAAGTACTACTACTAATAATGGCATTTATTATCCCTTCCCCACAGCACCTGTATATATGTATATATGTTTGTATATATTTGTTACTCTATTTATTTATTTACTTGTACATATCTATTCTATTTATTTTATTTTGTTGGTATGTTTGGTTTTGTTCTCTGTCTCCCCTTTTTAGACTGTGAGCCCACTGTTGGGTAGGGACTGTCTCTAAATGTTGCCAACTTGTACTTCCCAAGCGCTTAGTCCAGTGCTCTGCACACAGTAAGCGCTCAATAAATACGATTGATGAGGATTTATTAATTGTATTATAATTATTATTAGTTATAAAGCCCTACAGAGAGCCCACCTCCTCCAGGAGGCCTTCCTAGTGTGGCTCGGTGGAAAGAGCCCGGGCTTTGGAGTCAGAGGTCATAATAATAATAATAATGATGGTATTTGTTAAGCGCTTGCTATGTGCAAAGCACTGTTCTAAGCACTGGGGAGGTTACACAGTCTTAATCCCCATTTTCCAGATGAGGGAACTGAGGCCCAGAGAAGTGAGGTGACTTGCCCAAAGTCACGCAGCTGACAGTTGGCGGAGCCGGGATTTGAACCCATGACCTCTGACTCCAAAGCCCAGGCTTTTTCCACTAAGCCACGCTGCTTCTCCTATTGTATATTATTATTATATAACATATTGTATTATTAATATATTTTATTAATAATAATAATAATAATAATGATGATGGTATTTGTTAAGCGCTTACTACGTGCCAGGCACTGAGGGGGCTCAGTCTGGGAATAATACTAGTAATAATGATGGCATTTATTAAGCACTTACTATGTGCAAAGCACTGTTCTAAGCGCTGGGGAGGTTACAAGGTGATGAGGTTGTCCCATGGGGGGCTCACAGTCTTCATCCCCATTTTACAGATGAGGAAACTGAGGCACAGAGAAGTTAAGTGACTTGCCCAAGTTCATGGGTTCATTCATTCAATCGTATCGATTGAGCGCTTACTGTGTGCAGAGCACTGAACTAAGCGCTTGGGAAGTAAAGGTTGGCAACATATAGAGACGGTCCCTACCCAACAGTGGGCTCACAGTTCAAATCCCGGCTCTGCCACTTGTCAGCTGTGTGACTCTGGGCAAGTCACTTCACTTCTCCGGGCCTCAGTTACCTCATCCGTAAAATGGGGATTAAAACTGTGAGCCCCCCGTGGGACAACCTCATCACTTTGTTACGTCCCCAGCGCTTAGAACAGTGCTTTGCACAGAGTAAGCACTTAATAAATGCCATTATTATTATTATTATTAAGCCCTTACTATGTGCCAAGCACTGTTCTAAGCACTGGGGAGGTTACAAGGTGATCAGGTTGTCCCATGGGGGGGCTCACAGTTTCAATCCCCATTTTACAGATGAGGTAACTGAGGCACAGAGAAGTTAAGTGACTTGCCCAAGGTCATGGGTTCATTCAGTCATTCATTCAATTGTATTGATTTAGCACTTGCTGTGTGCAGAGCACTGGACTAAGCGCTTGGTAAGTAAAGGTTGGCAACATATAGAGACGGTCCCTACCCAACAATGGGCTCACAGTTCAAATCCCGGCTCCACCACTTGTCAGCTGGGTGACTTTGGGCCAGTCACTTCACTTCTCTGGGCCTCAGTTCCCTCATCTGGAAAATGGGGATTAAGACTGGGAGCCCCCCGTGGGACAACCTCATCACCTTGTAACCTCCCCAGTGCTTAGGACAGTGCTTTGCACATAGTAAGTGCTTAATAAATGCCATTATTATTATTATTATTATTCCCAGACTGAGCCCCCTCATCCCCCTCCCCATCCCCCAACCCCTTACCTCCTTCCCTTCCCCACAGCACCTGTATATATGTATATATGTTTGTACCTATTTATTACTCTATTTTATTTGTACATATTTATTCTATTTATTTTATTTTGTTAATATGTTTTGTTGTCTGCCTCCCCCTTCTAGACTGTGAGCCCGCTGTCGGGTAGGGATTGTCTCTATATGTTGCCAACTTGTACTTCCCAAGCACTTAGTACAGTGATGTGCACATAGTAAGTGCTCAATAAATACGATTGAATGAATAAATGAACGGTGGCATTTAAGCACTTGCTATGTGCCAAGCACTGGGGTAGATAATAATAATGATGATGGCATTTTTTAAGCGCTTACTCTGCACCAAGCGCTGGTCTAAGCGCTGGGGTAATAATAATAATGATGATGATGGCTCCGCCACGTAGCCGCCATGTGACTTTGGGCAAGTCATTTCACTTCTCTGGGACTCAGTTCCCTCATCTGTTTACTATTCTGCTTATTTTACTTTGTTAATGATGTGCATCTAGCTTTACTTCTATTTATTCTGATGACTTGACACCTGTCCACATGTTTTGTTTTGTTGTCTGTCTCCCCCTTCAAGACTGTGAGCCCGTTGTTGGGTAGGGACCGTCTCTATATGTTGCCAACTCGTACTTCCCAAGTGCTTAGTACAGTGCTCTGCACATGTGTGACCTTGGGCAAGTCACTAAATTCTTTTTTCCTGGTACCTCATCTCTAAAATGGGGATTAAGATGAAACTTTATGTGGGACACAGACTGTGTCCAATCCAATGATCATGTTCTATCCCAGTGCTTAGTTCAGTTCCTGGCACATTCTAAGTATTTAACAAATACCATTTAAAAAACCCCAAAACTCAACAGTGAGGCACAATGAGTAGATTGATATTAGAGGAGCCAAGTGGGTAGTCTGAATTTTAGTAGATATTTGAGGGTAAGTAGTGGGGGAGTTGATTGCCTTAAAGCCAACGGTTAGGAGTGTCTGCTTTCCCTTTATAATTGCCTGATCCATGTAAGTGTATCCCGAATGTAAAAGCTGCTCTGACTAGGTGTTGGATATAGCTGCAAATATCATAGACTCCTGGAAGGCGCAAGAGTCCTATGGTGGGCCTGCTAATGCCGTATTTATTGTATTTATCGTATTTATTGAGCACTGACTGTGTGAAGAGCACTGTACCATAGTACAGTTGGGAAGTACAAGTCGGCAACATACAGAGACGGTCCCTGTCACTGGCCGGAGAGCTAATCCGAAGCCCATCTACTAGAACCCCAGTGTAAAGCAAAGGAGACAGTTATTTGATTTTCAGAGGTTTCAGTTTATAGAACAGCCAAGTAACTTTATCGTGAGCCTCATCTCTCGCTGTCCAGCAGACCTAACCGCTTTTTGTTAAAACTCTTTCTAAATTCCTTGTTAGAAAGCGATGAGTGCGGATTCCAGAGGAAGAGGATTTCAAGGCTGGGGCAGAGGAAGAGGTGGAGGGAGCTATGTAGGAAAATGGAGAGGAAAAGGACAGAAAGGGGACTGGCATAAAAACAAAGACAGACATGATTCTGGTAAGTCCAGAGAAATCTTACGTTGAGATGCTTGTTGTTCATTCTTATTTTACGGTATTCATTGTCCATTATTTTGAAGGTAGTCGTTATTTTAAGACGTCAGTATATGAAAAGACAGGCTTTCAAGCTTGCCTGATGTTGCAGAAACTGAATATGTTCCGTTGCTGTTAACTGTCGAGGCTTTTAGGTTGTGGTCAGGGTTGATTTCTAGAAAATCTTGAATTTTCTTGAAATCTCTTTAATAAGATCATTAGCCAAAAAACTATCAAAATCAAGATCTTTGACCGTTTACGTGAGAACGAAATGGAAAAACTCAAGACAGCATGTACTTGCATTCCGATACATTCTTGCAGGACCAAATTCACAACCTCGACTGCTACAGTCAACACTGGATGAGTTCGTACCATATAAGGGTTGGAAGCTGTATTTCTCTGAAGGTAAGGTTCAAAGTCAGTGGCATCACTGGCAGTTTTCTCTATCCATTTTCCCCCTTTGTCTCAAAGCTCAGAATCCTTAGCGTCACGCACCCTTCCATCCCTCGTCATGATCTTGTTTTCACCATTATCTGGTTCGGTTTTAAAACCCTTTCCCACCGCTGTTTAGTGCCGGGTTAGCCGGTTCTCAGGCTTCGGCCTGGATCTTGGAGGGAGCTGCCAATGCCTGCGGTGGCTCCTGCCTCGCTCCAAACCAGCCGTGGAGGCTCAGTCAGTCAGTGGTATTTATTGAGCGCTAACTGTGTGCAGAGTACTGTACTAAGCCCTTGGAAGAGGGCTTCGTATAACGATATAGCAGATAACATTCCCAGTCCACAGCGAGGCAGGTAGCAGTCTCCCAGGACAGTGTCCAGTGGTTTTCACCTTGTTAGCTGGCTAGGAGATCAAAGGGTGAGTTCCAGCACAAACCATACACCACACACTTAAAACATCTGTAAGTGGCCTTCTAGCTAAAAGAGTGGTCCACCCTCACCTTATCAAATGTAAACATAAGCAAGGGAAATCCTAAAATGAGGATAGAATTCTGCTTTGTCCATTAATGAAGCCGGGCTTCAGGAACAACAGTATTGTGCCCCTTGTAATAATCGCCCGGAGGAACGTAGAAAAGAAGGAAAAGACCCTCCATTCTCTCAGGGAAATACAATCTAATGAGGAATGGGATAGATATGAATTAACAAATATAGTCTAGTTTAAAACAAGAGACAAGCAATAAATACAATACTGTTAATATACATTAATATAATTAATGTGTTTCCATTCCTAGAAGCTACTCAGGCATTTTTTGTTTGTCTCTTATTGATAACATTCAATGAGCAATCCCAGGCAGTACTAATTTCACATTGTGAGCGTCAGCCCGAGAGCGGTACCTGAGTATTTTTGTGCCTTACACTTGGTTGAAGCTCTGCATTGACCAGGTGACTAGGGCTCAGCATAGCTTTGTACTTTGCACTAGCTATGCGTGTGCTTTTCTGTGTAGGATAGCACATGTTGAAAATGGCCTAATGTTCATTCTTTTCATTTTCTGCTACATTTTGGCATAGCATCCTCATCCCCGGGAATGTTTATATGTCCAAATTGATTTGAAAATGAAGGGAATATAAGCATGGAAAATTCAGAAATGATTATAGTATTCTACTTGTTCCTTTATTGAAGCTGTATTTCTGGATCCCTGTATTGTGCCCCCTGTGAACAGATCACTGAAATAGTCACTCGAACGAAGATACAAAAGAAGGAAAAGACCCTGTGCTCTCTCAGGAAAGAGGAATCAATTAGTCAGTGGTATTTACCGACTGCTTACTATGTGCCGAGCACTGTATTAAGCGGACAGTCTAGTGGGGATTGTGATAGGCATGAATTGAAAAATATAGTCTAGTTTAAAACGAGAGAGAAACAGTAAATACAGCGACTAAGAGGATCAGTAACAAAAAAATGACTTTTAAAGTGACTAGCTCTGTCAGGATCCTTCCCGGGAGAGTCGAGGTTTTTAGAGATTTTGAAGGAGGAGAGAGGAATGGCTGGCAAAACCGTGGGCTGAGGGCTCTCCAGGCAGGGAGACAATCAATCAATCAATTAGTCAATCATATTTATTGAGCACTTACTGTGTGCAGAGCACTGTACTAAGCGCTTGGGAAGTACAAGTTGGCAACATATAGAGACGGTCCCTACCCAATTTTATTTATTTATTTATTTACTGTTCACAGGAATGTGAACAGTGGTTTGAGAGCTGGGCTCTAAATAGAAGACATTTCCTAGTGGGAACACTGCCTTTGATGACAGGACGTTTCATGGAGAGTCAGGCATGGAACCAGCTCGCCCCCAGGAGAAGGGTCCGGATCACCCCAAAGGATTCCCCGGGCCGGGCCAGGCCAGGGACCAAGCCCTGCCAGCATCGGGCAAGGATGGAGCCGCTGCATTGGCTCTCTCCAAACTGCTCCTTCAAGGCCATGGCAACCAAAAGGCAACAGACGATGGGGCTGGGGACGCCACACAGTCCCCAACTTCCAACCCAGGCTTGTTTAGGTGGGGCTCATCCCCCAACAGGGCCAGAGGGCCGTGGTGGCAGTGAAACCGCTTTCGTACCAGACCGTCCCAGGCGGGACTTTTTCCTTTTATCTTTGCAGTTCACTTCCAGCACTGGTCGAGAGCAGCGGGCAGTCAGAAGGTTTACTTGGGAGGAGTGGAGAGCATTTGGTAGCAGGAGAGTGGATTGCCAAGAAGGATCCAGCTCTGTGGCAAATACATTCTCATGAAATAGGCAGAAGGTTGTTCAGCGATAATCGCAGCCTGTGGTGCAGTTGTGGCATTCAGCAACCTTGGACAACATGTTCACATTCATTTCATATTTATTGGGTGCTTACTGAGCACTCTGCTAAGCGCTTGGGAGAGTACAGTGTAACCATCAACAGACACATTCCCTGCCCACAGTGAGCTCACAGTCTATCATCTCCTAGCCAGGACTGGCTCACACTCAAGGGGCTTGGTAGTCTGGGAGCTCTGCAGCTGAATCGGGCTGAGCCTCAAGGTGGTAAGGTGGGGGTTCGTGGCAAGTTTGAGACTTGACCCGTTTTGTTCCCAACTTGCTTCATAGGATTCTGCTCTGTCACCTCCAGACCTGTCGTGCTTAAAGCTCCATGACTAAAATAGTCTCAGAAGGTTGGCATCGGGGCTGGATTTAGCCTGGGTATTCTGGGGCTGCCTGACTAAGTTCATCTCTTCTAGGGCCGTCCGTTGCTCTAATGTCTGGGGAATAAATTTGGGTCAGATCTTGAGTTGCAACTTGCATTTGGTCAGCAGGGCTTTACCATAATAGTAATTCTAAATTTGAATGTTATATAGCTAGGATCCCCTTAAATGTATTTTTATTGGCATTTGTTAAGTGCTTCCTATTTGTCAAGCAAGTTAAAAATGCCAGTACGAATCCCGTCCCACATGGGGCTCAAATCTAAGTAGGAGGGAGAACAGTCATCGAATCCCCATTTTTCAGATGAGGCACAGAAAAATTAAGTGACTTGTCCAGGTTCACACTGCAAGCAAGTGGCGGAGATGGGCTTAGAACCTAGGTACTCTGGCACCCAGGCCTGTGTTTTATCTACTAGGCAATGCTGCTTCAGTATATGGATGTGAAAGAGTGGCACTAAAACTTTAGAAAAAAAAAACAACAAATAAAATATGCAAATCAATAATTACTAATGCAAAATGTGCCTGATTAGTTTACAGTGACTGCTCTCCTTTTGTTGAGAAGACTAAAGCATTTGAAAAATTTTTTATGCAACGCATTGACTTATATGACAAGGTAAGATTTTTGTTATATCAGAGCATCTGACCTTGTGATTTATTGTTTTGTAATCGAGCAATATATCAATCAATGGTATTAAGCGGTTACTATGTGCAGAGCCTGCAGTAAGAGATCTACAAACAGCAATCCTAGTGTAACGCTAATATAGAATGAGGATATAGCTGCACCTGAGTACTGGATGCAGTCAGCTCATTACACCTTAGAAAGGGCATAATGAAACTGGAAAATGTAGGGACGAGCAACCAAAAGGAGCAGGGTATAGAGTAGCTTCTCTGTGAAGGTGGACTGAAAGTATATTTTGTAGACTGAAGAAGCTTTTCAGCCTTGAAAGACAAAGGCTACAAGGAGACATAAAGTCACGAAGGATGAACCCTGAAGCCGTCCCCAGTCTGTCTCCATGGTTACCCCTGCTGGACCAGCCCTGAGCTTGTAAACAGACTTCCCTTGGTGGCCCTGGGCTAGTTGGGCAATAAGGAAGCAAGTGACAGGGAAGGGACAGGCTAGCCATGGTGGGACAGTCCAAAAAAGACAAAAGCTGAGGTTGGACTAGCAGGGGGAAAACTGTGGAGACTGACTGAGATTTAAGAGTCTGGGGAAGGGCAGGGTGGTTTTATTGAGCCCTCACTGTGGGCTGGGCACTGAACTAAGCGCTTGGGAGAGCACAACGCATCAGAGCCGGTAGATACATTCCATGCCCATAACAACCTTACAGTCTTGGGACGGGCAGACAGCCATTAATCTAAATGAATAGATTCCCGATAAGTACGTAAAGTGCTGCGGGGCTGAGGGTGGGGTGAATATCAAGAGAAGAAAATTGAAAACCAGAAGAGATGTGGAAAGACGTGTGAGTTTTTACGTAGTAAAAGACTGTCCCAGACCTCTTCCAGAAGAGAGGGTGTTCACCATGAGCAGGGCCCGAATGATCTGCAGATCCCAAGTCAAACAAAGCTCAGCCAAGCCACCCAAACCAGATTTGGCAGTTTTTAATTGCACCTTGTAAAACAAAACTGTTCCAGATGATGTTTTGCATCAAGAGAAAAAAATCCCATTTTTAAAATTCCACAACTGTGTCCTAGGATGAAATAGAAAGAAAAGGGAGTATTTTGGTGGATTATAAGGAATTGATACAAGATGCTGAATTGACTACATTAATACCGGATATCGCAACTGAATTAAAAGATATGCCGGATAAAATATTGAACTGCCTGGGCCTGGCGATTCATCAGGTAAATATTATTTTTTACTCAGATTTTGCATTATCTTTTAGAGGAGCAGATTCTACGGACACACGGTCTTCTGCAAATATTCAGGTTCCTTAACATTAAAAAAAACCTGTTTCATTTCCTGAAAATCAGTCAAACACCAGTGGTATTTATTGATTCCTTACTGGGTGCATAGCACTCTACTAAGTGCTTGGGAGAGTACAATACACAGAATTGATACATACGTTCCCTGCCCATAACAAGCTTACATTTTAGAGGGAACAAGAAAGCACCATGGCCTAGCGGAAAGGGCACAGGTGCAGGAGTCAGAGGTTCTGAGTTCTAATCTCAGCACCACTACTTGTCTGCTATGTGACCTTGGGCAAGTCACTTAAATTCTTGGTGCCTCAGTTACCTCATCTGTAAAATAGAGATTAAGACTGAACCTCATGTGGGACATGGATCGTGTCCAATCTGATTATTTTGCATTTACCCCAGTGCTTAGTATAGTGCCAGGCATATAGTAGGTGTTTAACAAATACCATAAAAGAAGGAAATATTGTCTGTTGCAAACCTCAGCCTAGGGGAAAATGCGGATCCTTCACTGTTGCGATTCTTTGAATATCCTCCAAGCTATTAATATTTTAGTCTATCTGATTAAGTCCTTAGTTTCTTTTTTTCTCATTCCTGATTTTTCCTTGTGCTGGGAAAGTAAAGAAAGGTTACCATCGAGAAAAGGTAAAAGGAGGAACATTAATTCTTCAGTAAATGCACTCTTAATGTTTCTGTACACAATGCTTTTTACTGATGCAACTCTGTTCTATCAGGTTGGAGGGATTTCTAGTCCACTGTCCATATTTTGTAGTTCTTTAAGAGTTCTGCTTTATTCACGTTCTAACTGCTTGCTGACCTGTAGATGCACCCAATTCTGCCAGACTACATATTCTTATCATGTGTTTTGGCTAGACTGTTGTTAGGTAATTAGGGACATTTGTCCGGCAACGTGAGCTTTTTGGGATGTCGCAGTTTTGTGCATATATGTTTGCACATAAGCACTCAGCGTCAGGCATGTTGGTACTACAGCGTGAGTTTTTTGAGCGGGAACCCCCAACATGTTAGAAGATCTGTCTGTTAAAATATTCAAATAAAATGACTGGCTCTACTTAGCAGGATCCAGGGAGAAGGTGGTGGCCTAGTGCTTTCTTATCGTCTATCTTTGGCTTAAGGACCCCAGGAGTGGAAATAACCAAAGACAGTGATCTCCCCACAGTTCTGGTTTCTCCTTAGCAACCGCATTAACGGAGCACCTACTGTGATGAGAGTACTGAACTAATCAATCAGTCAATAAATGATATTTATTGAGCACTTACCGTGTGCAGAGCACCGTATTAAGCACTTGGGAGAATACAATGTAACGGAGTTGGTGGATACATTCTATGCCCACAACTAGAAACACTGTACTGATTCCTTGGGAGAGTAAAGTACAGCAGAGTTGGAAGACATGTTCCCTGCCCACAACCAAGTGCTCTGACACCTAAAGTAGGCTTGGTTCCTGTCCTCAAGGAGTTCATAATTTAACAGGGGAAGACAAGAGAACGCATTTGTCAAGAATACAATAAGTCTAGGGATCTATTCATAAGTCAGTGATTAGGGTCTTTACTAAAAGACCATGAATTCCCCTGTGTATAGTTTTCCTATGTCTAGCATAGAAGATTCTTTCCCCTAGAACACATTACCAAGTAGTTTCTCTGAATTATAACTTTGGTTTAATGCATACTTCTATTTAGGTGTTAACTAAGGACCTCGAAAGACATGCAGCTGAACTCCAAGCAGAGGAGGGGTTGCCTCGTGATGGAGAACCAGTTGTAAATGTGCCACATATCAATGCGAGGTAAGCAGCGTTCGGGTTTTATGTCATTCCTGGGAAAAGGACATTAAAGAGCTTTTCTGAGTGCTCTGGGTCTGTACGTAGCAGTTAAATAAGAAAAGCTAAAGTTATCGTACCATGCCATCAGCCAGTTGGATCAGAATGAGCCAGGTTTAATCTTTCTGCGATGTTTTCCCTTCCTTTGGAATGCTTTCAAGAAGGGATGAGGAAGAATACACCAGGAGGGATATTTCAGAGACTGCAGTCCTCTGGGAAGCATGATTCAGGACAGAGCTCCCCTTATCACAAACTTTTCTCTCCTTTTGAGGATTTTTAGACACTAGCAGGGATATTTGAAGATAAGCTAGGGTATTTGTGAACATGCGAGACAGTGTGGCGTAGTGGAAAGAGGGCAGATCTGGAGGTCAGGGGTCCTGAGTTTTAAACTCAGCTCTGCCACTTGCCTGCTCTGTTACTTTAGGGAAGCAGCCAACCTGTCTGGGCCTCAGGTTCCTCACTTATAGAATGGGGAGAAGGTACCAGCTTTTAGACTGGGAGCCCCATTATGGGCAGGAATTGTGTTTTTTCAGTCAACTTGTAATAATAATAATAATAATAACAATAATAATAATGATGACTTTATTAAGCACTTACAATGTGCAAAGCACTGTTCTAAGCACTGGGGGGATACAAGGTCATCAGGTTGTCCCACGTGGGGCTCACAGTCTGAATCCCCATTTTACAGATGAGGTGACTGAGGCTCAGAGAAGTTAAGAAGTGACTTGCCCAAGGTCATAAAGCAGACATGTGGTGGAGCGGGATTCGAACCCATGACCTCTGACTCCCAAGCCCGGGCTCTTTCCACTGAGCCACGTTGCTTCTCGAGCAGCTTCGCGCTGCTTGTAGCGATCCCAGCGTTTAGCCCAGGGCTCGGTGCATAGTAAACACTTTATAAATGCTAGTATTTATTACTATTACTGTTATTAAGGCATCTGACGATCCCAGCAACCCTCATTATCCCTGTTCTTATACCTGCTGCCAGCCACCGCACCTCCACTGAGGGGATTAAACCCCTGGTGCCAAACACCTACTGGGCTATGGAGAAGAGCACCAGAGAACACTAGAGAAGCAGTGAAGCCTAGTGGCTAGAGCCCAGGGCTGGGAGTCAGAAGGAACTGGGTTCTAGTCCCAACTCCACCGCTTGTCTGCTGTGTGACCTTGGGCAAGTCACTTCACTCCTCTGGGCCTCAGTTCCCTCATCTAGAAAATGGGGATTAAAACTGTGAGCCTCATGTGGAACATGGACCTGATGATCTTGTAATCTAGTCCAGTGGTTAGTGACAGTGCTTGGCACACAAACAAACAAAAAAGCACTTATCCCGCTGAGATGGAGCTACCATTTGTTGAGCACTTACTGTGTGCAGAGCACTGTACTAAGCGCTTGGGAAGTACAAGCTGGCAACATATAGAGACGGTCCCTACCCAACAGCGGGCTCACAGTCTTAATAAATGCCATCATTGTTATTACTATTATTAGAACTAATCTAAAAATCCAAATCTAAAATAAATCTAAATCTAATCTAGAAATAAATAAGAGAAGCAGCGTGGAAGAGAAGCAGCGTGGCCCAGTGGAAAGAGGTCATGGGTTCAAATCCTGACTCCGCCAATTGTCAGCTGGGTGACTTTGGGCAAGTCACCTCACTTCTCTGGGCCTCAGTTCCCTCGTCTGTAAAATGGGGATGAAGATTGTGAGACCCCCGTGGGACAACCTGATCACCTTGTAACCGCCCCCCCCCCCAGCGCTTAGAGCAGTGCTTTGCACATAGCGCCTAATAAATGCTATCATAATCATTATTATTATTACTACTGTTACTACTATTAATAATATCTGTTAACCTTGTAACCCCCCCATGCTTAGAACAGTGCTTTGCACATAGTAAGCACCTAATAAATGCTATCATTATCATTATTATTATTATTACTACTGCTACTACTACTACTATTAATAATATCTGTTAGCCTTGTAACCCCCCAGTGCTTATAACAGTGCTTTGCACATAGTAAGCGCCTAATAAATGCTATCATTATTATTATTACTGCTGCTACTACTACTACTATTAGTAATATCTGTTAACCTTGTAACCCCGCCAGCACTTAGAACAGTGCTTTGCACATAGTAAGCACCTAATAAATGCTATCATTATTATTATTATTATTATTACTACTGCTACTACTACTACTATTAATAATATCTGTTAACCTTGTAACCCCCCCAGCGCTTAGAACAGTGCTTTGCACATAGTAAGCGCCTAATAAATGCTATCATTATTATTATTATTATCATTATTACCAGAGCGATCCCCAGCCCTCTGCCGTAAGTAATCCCCCTTTCCAATGTGTGTCATTTAAAAATACTGAGAACCTAGTGGTCAAGGTAAAGTTAAGTAGATTCTCCCTCTGTCTTCTAAATCTTTCTGGATTTTTGGGGAGCCAGGCCAAGTTCAGATTCTAAAAAGCAACAGCCACCCTGATTTAGAATTCAGTAGAAGCTTCTTTTGTTTTTCCTCATGAAGTGCTCCTGTCATTTTTAGAATATACAACTATGACCCCCTGACTCAACTGAAGAACGTCCGAGCCAATTTTTATGGGAAATTTGTCGCTCTTCGAGGGACCGTCGTGCGTGTTGGCAACATTAAACCTCTGTGCACTAAGATGGCCTTTTTGTGTGCTGCCTGTGGGGAACTACAGACTGTTTCTCTTCCAGATGGAAAATACTGTCTCCCTACAAAGGTAATTTCAAGTCTTATGTTAATTAAGAGCTTTTTCTTCCCTCTCCTGAGGCATTAGAGGTTTAAACTTCTAGAATGGGCTGACTGCTTGAAGACAATGAATTCACCATCTACTATGTGTACTATGTGATGTATGTACAGGATCACCATACAAATATATGTGATGTTGTTTCCCTGTTGAAGTGGGGAGGAGGAGAAGATTGCTGTAGAGTGGCGAACGGGTCCTGGTATATGCTCTCTCGGGAGGTGGAGAAAATCACCTCCTGCCCTTCCTCAGTGAGTGTGCATCACTTGGTGGCAGAAAGATTCCCCCACAGTATGAGTGTGCCAGGATGAGGTGTTGCCATGTGTCATTGCACTGTGCTACAACTCATTCTGCCTTCTAGCTGCACGTGATCGGAGGAGGAAATGCCGTGAGGCAGTGGAGGCAAATGCAGAGAGACCATCGTAAGTCAGATTAGTTCCATCATCACTGCTCTCCCATTTCTGTTACCTGCTCAGGTCTTGAAAAGATAGCCAAGCTGTCTACTGGGTGTTGGTGGTCTAGCACGTGAGATGGAATTGCAGAGAAGTCTGTTCATTCCTGACCAGAGACCTATTGGTGCACATGCTGACTAGACTTTGTCTAGTGATGTAGCCAGTGAGGCAGTTTGGCTGGTAGAAAGTGCACGGGACTGGGATTCAGAAGGACCGGGCTCTAATTCCGGCTCCACCGTTTGTCTGCTGCGTCACTTTGGGCAAGTCACGTCTCTTTGTGCCTCGGTTACCTCATCTATAAAGTGGAGATTAGATGCCCTCCCTCTGCCCATCTGCCAAGCTAGCTCTCTTCCTCCCTTCAAGGCCCTACTGAGAGCTCACCTCCTCCAGGAGGCCTTCCCAGACTGAGCCCCTTCTTTCCTCTCCCCCTCGTCACTCTCTCCATCCCCCCCATCTTACCTCCTTCCCTTCCCCACAGCGCCTGTATATATGTATTTATGTTTGTACATATTTATTACTCTATTTATTTATTTATTTTACTTGTACATATCTATTCTATTTATTTTATTTTGTTAGTATGTTTGGTTTTGTTCTCTGTTTCCCCCTTTTAGACTGTGAGCCCACTGTTGGGTAGGGACTGTCTCTATATGTTGCCAATATGTACTTCCCAAGCACTTAGTACAGTGCTCTGCACATAGTAAGCGCTCAATAAATACGATTGATGATGATTGTAAGCCCCATGTAGGATGTAGACAGCATGGCATATGATGATGATTGTAAGCCCCGTGTAGGACGTAGACAGCATGGCATAGTGGATAGAGCATGGGCCTGAGAGACAGGAGGTCGTGGGTTCTAATCCCGGCTCCGCCACTTATCAGCTGTGTGACTCTGGGCAAGTCACTGAACTTCTCTGTGCCTCAGTTACCTCATCTGTAAAATGGGGATGAAGACTGTGAGTCCCACGAGGGGCAATCTGATCTCCGTGTATCCTCCCCAGTGCTTAGAACAGTGCTTTGCGCATAGCACTTAACAAATACCATCATCATCATATATTTTTCTCTTGCATGCTCAGGAGATAATCAGTCCCATTGGCAAATTGTTCCAGGTTATGTTCTGACAGTCTTTCTTACCATTATCTGTCTTTGTGGGTACTAATTCCACCTGTCAGTAAAGACTGCTCTTTGCTTTGTCGGGCTAGAGTGATACCCTTCAGTGGCCTCAGTGGTTATTTCGAAAGTAGATCGAAAGATGCAGGCTGACTTGGACTATATTGTACCTTAGCAAAAATTGAATCTGAATTCATTCGGTTCCAGTGTCCTGTGCCCGAGTGCCGAGGGAAATCATTCCTGGCACAAAGAAGCTCTCCTCTCACAGTCACTGTAGACTGGCAGACTATTAAGTAAGTAGTATTGTACTTTTTTCGTATCCCGTTGGATTTTCCCTCCTTTTTGAGTAGACATTAATCAAGGAACGCCCTGGAAAGAGATAGAAGAAATGCTCATCTTGCGTCGTTTATTAATTTTCTGTGCTTTGAGTCTTTGTGTCTTGACGGTGGCTTCCTTGCAGGTTTTTATAGATTGGGCTACAAGAGTTATTAAATAAACGTGATTGCCCACCTGCCTTGTAAAATTAGTGCCATAAAGAGCAGGAGGGAAAGCACTAACACTGTGATGACAGGGCTGGTGGGAATACACCTGCCCAATAAGAGAGCCCCCGATCCTGCAGTTTTAAATTAACATTTTAAAGTACTGTGAATTTTTTTTATGGTATCTGTTAAGGGCTTGCTATTTGCCAGGAACTATATGAAGTGCTGGAATAGATGCAAAATAATCAGATTGAACAGCATCCTTGTCCCACATGGGGTTTACGGCCTTAATCCCTGTTTTACAGTTGAGGTAACTGAGGCACAGAGAAGTTAAGTGACATGCCCAAGGTAACACAGCAGACTAGTGGTGGAGCTGGAATTAGAACCCAGATCCCCTGACTCTCAAGCCTGAGCTCTATCCAGTAGGGCATACTGCTTATTTATTATTGAAGTGGCAGTGAAAGGGTAAAAAATCAAACTAGGTGGAATAGAATAGAGATTTTTTAATTGAAAATTCTCGGCTTTCTTCAGATGTAAAGTTTTGAAGTTTATCTATTACCCATGCAGATTATTCAACTCTCTTGTTGCGGGTGATTAAAAAAAAAGTCTTTTGAACTAAACGTTGGTTTTACTGGGCTCCTCCTCAGGAAGGTCTTAATTCATCACCAGTAACATTTATTCAGTGCTTCCCTTGCCTACCCAGAAGGGGTTTGGCATGAACTGACCCTAGTCCTTAATCGCTTGTTCGGGGCATGTTGACAGAGAAATCCATCAGTTCCTTCAGTGAATTTTATGAGAAATAATCTGCTTAAAATGGGCATTTACACGGAATTGCCTCTCTAGTTTTCCTAACTTGTGCCACAAGAGGGCACCTGAAAACTATATTATTGCCTGAAGACCAAGGATTAAAGAAAAATGAATCAATTCCTACAGAATCCAAACACTGTTCACCTTTTTTTTTTGTTGCAGTGCTTTTTAAATAAATGCTTTAGTATCAAGGTAAAGTCTATGAATCTGTGTTCAGCCCATCCAATAAAATAGGGGACCCAAGCGGGTTGAAAATATAAGCCAAGTTTGGTGACCTTCACCAAGAACTTTCAAAGAATCAGCATGGCTTAATGGATAGAGCGTGGGCCTGGAGTCACGCTGGTTCTAATTCCAGCTCCACCTTCTAGACTGTTAACCAACTCATCGTGGGCAGGGAACATGTCTCCCAACTCTGTTATATTGTCCTCTCCCGAGCTCTGCACGCAGTAAGTGCTCAGTAAATACCATTGATGGGTCATCTGCTGTGTGACCTTGGCCAAGTCACTTAACTTCTCTGTGCCTCCTCTGTAAAATGGGGTTTAAGACTGTGAGCCCCATGTGGGACTTGGATTGCGTCCAACCTAATTAACTTGCATCTTCCTCAGTGCTTAGTACAGTGCCTGGCATATAGTAAGCACATAACAAATACCATTTAAAACAAACCAATTTTAGCGATGGGGTGAGGAAGAGGAGAAGGGAAAGGGGATGCTCTGTTCTCCCAATTGAAGACCATGTTCTTGGTCAGAAGGCTCCCAAAACTATTCAGTTGCCCTGAGGAAGTGAGATGAATCGTTTAGGGACAGTTAAGCCACGTTTTCCATTCACGTTTCCCCCGCCAACTCAACCTAGTGTTCTTTATTAAAAATATTCTTAAGCTCACCACTCAATTTTCAGGCTAGATGAAGATATATTGCCTCTTCCTGTACTCTCTGAAATCGTAGGGTTGGACAAGATTAGATCAACGGGTTCCGATTTTTTGCTTTGTAATTCTGGGTATGGAGTGAGAGTGGGAGAAACCTATTTGGGAGGGTCTCCTTCCCTTCCCCATTCTTTTCCTGCGGGCAATGGCTGGCCAATGCTTGGTATCTAGAATAAGGAGTCTTGTCCCTAGGAAAGACTACGGGGGCATTCAGAAAGGGAAACTTGGCAGAGCCCACTGGAATGGAGTTCCCCTGTGCTAGTGGTGGTAGCTACAGGCTTCTCTTGCTCTCCTGTCGCCTCCTGCCTTAGAGGCTGCAGGGAGAATTCAGGGCATGGAGATGGGGAAGAGTCTGATAAGGGATTGGCGTCTCCTCCTACTGCCTTCGGTGGCTGGTAACTGGGATTCTGCAGTTCTGAAACCCGAATCGTGGTCCCAACTTCGAAAATTTCAGCAAAGTGATTTATTGAGGAACTTTGTCATGCTATGACTCTGTGATTCTAACATCCTTAGTATTCCTCCTAAGATTTTAACATCCCTAGAATTGATCGTATGAAGAATGAGACTGTGAGCCCCACATGGGACAGGGACTGTGTCCAACCCAATTTGCTTGTATCCACCCCAGTGCTTAGTACAGTGCCTGGCTCATAGTAAGCGCTTAACAAATACCACAATTAATATTATTTTTATGAGGCAATTTTAGAGAGTTGAGATTTTAAATTCTTAGAGGTTAAGAGCTGTGACTGCTTTAACATGATCCCTATGTGGGCGTGTGAACTTCTCATGAAAAGATTTAGGTTTCAGCCGGTACGGTGTAATGGGAACCCCCCAAATAGGTACATGCATGAATTTGCTTATCCATATTTTAGGGTTCAGGAGCTAATGTCAGACGATCAAAGAGAAGCAGGTCGGATTCCTCGCACAATAGAATGCGAACTGGTTCAAGATCTTGCAGATAGCTGTGTCCCAGGGGATATAGTCACCGTCACAGGAATTGTTAAAGTGTCAAATAGTGAAGAAGGTACAGTATCACTTCTGGTTCTTGATTTTTGTTCTGTTTTGACAAATTAATCCAGTAACGTTGGGAGTCTCTCAGTTGAGATGGCCACTTGTCACAAAGTTTTTTCTCTTGCCTTTGTCTTCTCTTCATCATTAAGATTGGCACTTATCTCCAATGCGCCATTATTCAAGAAATTTCATATAGTGGAGATGGCCATGCTTATCCGGGAAGCTACACCCTCCTCTTTCAGGTGAAGATCCTGCCAGATCTTTTCCTAGAACTTCATAGACTGATCTGCTGTAATTGTGGCTATCCTGACTCAACAAAACTTGAGTATCATAGAATGAAGTCATTCAGTAGCGTCCTTAAATTATCCGCCTCATAGAGATTATTTTTTCGTTGTTTGCAGTAGCCCGTTCTCGTCTAAGTTTAATTCAAGAATTGATTCAGATGTAAAAATTGCTACTGTGTAAAAGACGTGGTTTCATGAGAAAGTGGAACTTTTTCTCACTGGGCACTACCCCAAATACAGTTCACGTGTATTTAGAAATAGCTACAGAGCGTTTTCGTATCACAAACTCATTCTGTCCTTTCTAAAGTTCTGAGGCAATGCCTGGGTTCTTCTTCAACCTGGAGAAGAATTAATTGCCAGTGTCTCATGAAGTTAGGGAAAACTAACATACATCTTGAAGTAGGAGAAATTTAACTAACCTTTTATTTCCTCGCCAGATGAAACAGCATTTCAGTCTTCTTTTTTCTCTCTCTCACTCTCCCACTTTCCAAGTGCCTGTTTATATTTGTGTGTCACATATGCACACACACACATTCTCTCTCTCTCTAACTTTGCCCTGGTCTAGTTTGCTCTTTATGCACAGAGGGTTATGCTGGGCCTGAGTTTTAAATAAAAATCTGGGATACGCGTGAGTGTTCCCATTTATTTGTGTAAGGGACGTACTCCAAACCTCAGGCCGAATTTAGCAAAATTTTAACAGTTCTTTCTCTAACTTTCCAGACAGAGCACAGTCTAATTACGTCAATCTAATATATTTAGTTAAGACTACTTAAGCCTATTATGACAGCTGTATAAACTTTATGTTTAATATTTCAAATTCTCCTACAAATGATTTAAAATAATCTAGCATTTCGAAGCAAGGAGAACAAGTCTTTGAACTTTCTAAGCATAGAGCTTATTTAATTTGGAGGAAATATTTTATGTTTAAGTTTTGGGTTCATTTTCTAATCTTATGCCTACTTCAGATATTCAGGAAAAGCGCTAACTTTTCTCCTAATCTGCCAAATACTAGCTTTGAGGTAGTCTTAACAGCAGCTTTAAAAAGTTCTGTGAAAGTCTGTATCGTAGAAATAAGGATTCCACCTTCTGCTTTTAACAGGTTCTCGAAATAAAAATGACAAGTGCATGTTCCTCTTGTACATTGAAGCAAATTCTGTGAGCAACAGCAAAGGGCAGAAAACAAAGATATCTGAAGATGGGTCAAATCACAGAGCCTCAATGGAATTCTCTCTTAAAGACCTTTATGCTGTCCAAGAGATTCAGGCTGAGGAGAACCTCTTCAAGCTTATCGTCAAGTATGTGAGGTTTCTTTGTTTTGGCTAATGTGTGCACGAACAATCCACCAAATTATTTCCTTTTTGTGATTACTTATGGCTCTGCCCCACAATCCCTCTCCTTCTGTCACTGGGAAGCAGCGTGGGCTAGTGGATAAAGCACAGGCCAGGAGCTGGAGGACCTGGGTTCTAATCCTGCTCCACCACTCTGCCTGCTGTGTGACCTTGGGCAAGTCACTTAATTCCTCTGTGCCTCAGTTTCCTCAACTGCAAAATGGGAATTCAATACCCATTCTCCCTCCTACTTGACTGTGAGCCCCATGTGTGGGACAAGGACTGTATCTGGTCTGATTAAGTTGCATCTGCTCCATTACTTAGAACAATGCTTAACACACAGTAAGCGCTTAACAAATACAAACAAATAATAGCTATGTAGCTATGTTCCTGTCCCCTGTTTTTTAGTTCACTTTGCGCTGTCATCTTTGGCCATGAAGTAAGTATTACCACTGGTTTATATTTGCTTTTATTGTCAATCACAACCTATTGCTAAATAAATAAAAAAAAAACCTATTGTCGCATACATACTAGAAAGGGAAACTGTACTTCAGAGACAGAATTTCTCTGCCCTTAAAAATGAATAATACATGGTCTCCTTCCTATCTCTTCTTTTCTCCCTTTTCACCTTAATTTTTTTGAAATGGTACTTGTTAAGTGTTTACTATGTGCCAAGCCCTGTTCTAAGCGTTGGGGTAGAAACAAGGTAATCATATCAGACACAGTCCACATCCCTTATGGGGCTCGCAGTCTTAATCCCCATTTTACAGGCAAAGGAACTGAGGCACAGGGAAGACAAGTGACCTGTCCAAGGTCACACAACAGACAAGTGGTGGAGCCGGGACTACAGCCCAGGTCCTTTGGATTCCCCGGCCCGGGCTTTATCCACTAGGCCACACTGCTTCTCAATTCCTCAATGAATTATTATAAATAATTACTGATAATTAGTAATAATGCTAATAAATTAATTCCGTTGTGCTTAAATCGTCTTTGTCTTTGGCCAAGCAGAATCTGTCCCTTCTAGTAGTATCCTGACCCAACATTCCCCCTGGATTTCTCTACTCATATGTTCAGTTCATCTTCTTCCATTCTGCGTGTAGTTGCACGCCAGCACACCTGTGCAGATTCACAGCAGGATTCTTGTTTACAATCTGGCTGGGGATTAGAACAAGATGTATCACTTTCTCCTTCTCCCAAGGTTTTTATGGTATTTACAGATTTGGGCTGTGGACAGGGAACATAGCTACATAGCTATTATATTATACGCTACAAGCACTTAATACAGTGCTCTGCACACAGTAAGCTCTCAGTAAATACGATGGATTGAATTCCATGTATAAACACACACATCACCTCAGATGACATCATCGCTTACCCAGTTTGGGAAAGAAGACTACTATTGTGAATCTGCTCAATCTAAAAACCAATTCTTTGTATTTTAAAATTGTTTGGAAACTTCTCAGTGATAAACTGCCTTTATCACCAAAGCAGCTTTGGTTTGATTTGGCACGTTTTGGGAGTTTAACTGACAGAAGGGAACCTTACTTTATTATGCAGTGGGGACTGAATTGCTCACCTTTGTGACATGGATTTACTCTTTCATTCTCCTGTCAGTACATGTAATAAAGTCATGTTTTTGTGCACCACATATCTTAAAGACTTCATATTATCCATGTGCTTTTAGAAAGTGAGAAGTTAATCCACACTGGAGGTGTATCCTTCAACTAGAGGTAATGGTTGTGATGCAATTTGAAAGGTCAGTCGAGAGGCTAGGAGAGTGGTCTTCTGTGAGGACTTGTATGTAGAATGCTGTATTTAGTACTGTGGGATCTCACACACTTGTTACCCTTTTTGAATAGAACTGTGAAAAAGGAGGTGGAATTTATTTACTACAGAATCCGTTTTAAAAACTGAGATGATAGGTGAATCAAAACAAAACACGGTTTCAGTGTTCTTAAAAGATCATGAGAGTATTTCCTTTTGTTTTTTAGTTCACTTTGCCCTGTCATCTTTGGCCATGAAGTAAGTATTACCACTGGTTTATATTTGTTTCTATTGTCAATCACAACCTATTGCTAAGCATATCAAATAACTACTGGATTCTGAAAGTGTCAGTCCCGAAAAAAAGAAAGTAACGTTTTACTGCTGCATTTCTGTTTTGTTTTGTTTTCTCCTCTTGGGAACCACTCTCCTGTCATTGTTGGTGGGATGATAGGGTCCTGCCCAGAGCCTGGAAGCTATTTCACAGTCAGACAGTAGTGGAGAGGAGGGGAACCCCCCTACCTGGGTTTCGGGGGGTGGAGGAGAGACGGCTGGCTCCTATTACAAGCAGTTTACAGTGGGCAGTGCCTTGCTCTTTTGTCTTATGATTGTGAAGGGTATGTAGTCAGGGAGCAGAGGTTAAATAAAACCCATTAAACCCCACAAGAACATCACATGGTACTGCCCTGTACAATAATCCATTCCTTAGCAGTAGGTCTTGGTCCTGAAATTCGGACCAAGGCTGATCCCTTCTCCCAGGGAGATTCCACCACCTCGATCATGGTCATTATCAGTGTCATCATAAACTAAGGTTACAGAGCAGCCGGGAACCCAAGGCTTAAAGAATCCTGTATATGGAGGAGACAAATTCACAGTAGATTGTATTTGTGAAGCACTTACTACATAGCAAGCACTGCACTAAGGGCTAGGGTAGATAAAAGACAGGTTCCCTCATGGAGCACACAGTCTTAAGTAGGAGGGAGAACGGGTTTTTGAGTCCCCATTTTGCATAGGAGGGAACTGAAGCACAGCGAAGTCACACAGCAGACGAGTGGCGGAGCCAGGATTAGAATCCAGGTCATCTGACTTGCGCTCTTTCCACTAGGCCATGCTGTTTCTGTAACAGATGCGCAGTTAATGGTCAGTAGTCTAAGGTAGAAGAAATTAGGAAGCACCGAATTGGAGAGAAAATGAGAAAAAGTGCCTTCTATTGAGTCCCTCTCTGCCCTCTACTCTAAGCTTACTATGTATAGTATGTCGAAGAAATGGGCCAGCCAAGACTCCATTTGTATAAGCCCAGCACCCTCCCTCCCCAGTAGAGTCACATTTCCTCCAGGAAGCCTTCCCTGATTAATTGCTCATCCGCTCCATCCTATTCTCTCACCCTGTTTTCCCTCCCTCCACATCAGCTTTGCACTTGAGTCTTTATCCCTTAAGCACATAGGTACTGACCTTCCCTTCCCGACACTTTTGAGCATATCTTTATAGTCAGTTGTTTTCCTTGCCTGTAATTTATTTTAATGTCTGCCTCCACACTAGGGTGTAAGCTCTTTGTACCCTCTTGTATTCTCCCAAGCGCTTAGTGCAATACGCGGAACAGAATCAGTGCTCAATAAATACCACTGATTTTTTTTTTTCCAGTGGTACTTTTTAAATGCTTACTATGTGTCAGGCACTGTACTGAGGTAGATACAAGCTAATCAGGTTGGACAGAGTCCATGACCCACGTATTGCTCGTAGTCTTAATCTCCATTTTGCAGATGAAGTAACTGAAGCACAGAGAAGTTAAGTGACTTGCCCAAGGTCACACAGCAGACCACTGTGCTTTATCCACTAGGCCATGATGCCTCTCTGTCAATAGTGATAGTCCTCAGGAGGAAGACAGCACACATTGTCACAGACATATAGTAGGCAGAGTTCTTGTTTTCAGTCTTCCTCCTGCACGTTTAGGGAACCGACGGAGAAACCCTTTTCAATATGAGTGATATGAAAAGGAAAACTGGGTGGGAAATTGTCTCCTGTTAATATGCATCCCGATTCTGACCAATTTTCTTGTTTTTCCACCACTAGCTCGTTAAAGCAGGTTTGGTCTTGGCACTTTTTGGAGGATGCCAGAAATTTGTGGATGACAAAAATAGAATTCCAGTGCGAGGAGACCCACACGTCCTGGTTGTTGGAGATCCGGGATTGGGAAAGAGTCAGATGTTGCAGGTATGGGTTTAGCTTCTCAAATGCGGGTGCTTTTCACACAGCGGGTTTTCTCACCTCTCCTACGTACTTCTTCTCGTGACACTTACCCTTCCCACTGCACCAGGGCATTACTTGTTCCAACTTTATTTTAAATACTGATGGAATGAAAATTGATTCTGAATGTTTTTTCTTTTATTCAGTTGATTTACAACTATTGCAACTATTTTAAAATGAACCTTTCTAGTAGTAGTAATGCTCATGGTATTAAATGTGTATTGCCTGCCAAAGTACCGTACCACGTCCTGGGAAAAAATACACAGACATAGTCTATAGTCCAGATTCAGAAAAGTTGCCTGGTTTTAGTGAGTCAAGAGACCTGGGTTCAATCCCAGCTCCGCCGCTTGTCTGCAGTGTGACCTTGGGCAGGTCAGATAACTTCTCTGTGCCTCTCTTTCTTGTAAAATGGGGCTGAAATGTTTGCTCCCTGTCCCTCAGACTGGATCCCCGGTGTGGAACAGGAATTGTGTCTGATCGTATTGTGTTGTGTCTACCTCAGGGGTTAGTCCAGTATAAGCATATAGTAAGTCCTTACAAATTCCAAGTTTTTATTATTATTTATTATCCCACATGATGGGTCTGCCACACGCAAGAAATGCCATCTGTTGCTTTGGGTATTGAGTGGCCTAAAAACCAACTAGCCATAGCTTTTTTTTTTTTTGCTACTTGAACATCATTTGCATTTTCATGTGTTTGTTGAGCTGCCAGGAAAACTCTGTGGCGTTTACATTTTTTTTCTCATTTGACCTCGTATCCCTCAGGCCGTCTGCAATGTTGCCCCGCGTGGTGTCTACGTATGTGGCAATACCACTACAACCTCTGGCCTGACTGTTACACTCTCAAGAGATAGTGCGTCTGGGGATTTTGCATTGGAAGCGGGTGCTCTGGTCCTCGGAGATCAAGGTGACAACATAAAAATCAAACAACCAGTTCTTTAGGCTAAGGTTTTCGCTGCCTGTGTTTGCCTTTTCCCTGTTTCACTCTCCATACCTCTTCTGACTTCTCTTTCTTTTTTAACGTTAGCACAAATCTGTGAACCTTGAATTAGTTGGCATCAGGTGCAAAATGGAATGCCTGGAAATTAATACTGTATTATATAAACCTTATTTTCCCTTAGCCACCAGGATTGAAGCTGGTACTTAAGTCTTTAATTGCTTGTCAAAGACTTGCAATGGATTCGATATTGCATTCAAGGATTGAATGTACTGAGTTTGTATACTGAATATTGTAGAACTGTAATAGTCTATGCTTTGCTTCATCGGCATCAGTGAAGTTACTTTTAAGGGCTTTTCCTGGGTGTGGTTAGTTTTTCGTGGCCAAAGAAATACTTTTCATTTTATGGGAAGAATATTGAAACCTAAGTAGGTCTTTATGCCTTTCCTATATAGTTACCAAAATGAAAATTGGAATAGTCCATTTAGTTGACTGCGTTACTTTTTTTGTGTTTTGAGCTGAAAATTCATCTCCATTTTGAACCTACCATAAGGAAGGAGACTTAAAAGAGGGAAAACCTCTACCTCTTTTTTGTGTGTGTTTACAAGTAGTACTGTTTTCATGGTTCTAGCAATAACAGAACAAAATACCATCTCCTTAGCCCTGGTTTGGCATCATTTATGGATTATGTTTGGAAAATTTTGGTTATGGTATATAGCTATACTGTTTATGTATAAATGCAATCAACTGAAATAAGGAAAAAATAGCCACTAGTACATATGAAAAAAAAAAGAAAAGTGGCAGGGTCTGTTGGGTAATGATCTGTGGAAATGAATTTCCAAGTTCTTTTTTTCTTTTTGCACTTGGATTTGCACCATGTATTCACCCTCCCTCAACCCCACAGCACTTATGTACATATCTATAATTTATTTATATTAATGTCTGCCTCCCCCTCTAGACTGTGAGCTCACTGTGGGCAGGGAACCTGTCTACCACCTCTGTTATTTTGTACTATCCCAAGTGCTTAGTACAGTGCTCTGCACACAGTAAGAGCTCAGTAAATTCATTTGATTGACTAATTGATTGATTGACCTATAGAAAATCTAAGCACCTCCTGTTGGGTCACTATCATCATTTGTCTGTGCTGGCCTGCAGATCAGGTAGCGTGGTGGGATTCACACTTTCAAATTTTCAACTGCCCAAGCCACCTTCCTGACATGTGCCCTAGGGTGACCGCTTCTCTTTAGAAATAACATCTGAAGCCAATTTTGCGCTCACCCATGATGGCTGTGGACAGAGCCCCCCTCCCCCCTTTATCTCTCATGTCTCTCTTTCTCTCTCCCACCTTTCCACCATGAATCCCTCTCCCTCCCCCCCAGCCCCCACTCTCCACCTCACTTCTCCTTGTGTGCGATCATGTCTGAAAACTCTTTCCTGGGTAAGCGGTTTTTGCGTATGAGCATTTTTGTACGTATGAGTAGATCTGGGTGCAGGGGTTTCTTTGTGTGGCTATCTAGAGAGGGAAAACATAATTGGATTAAATGTTTAAAAAACCTCCTTTTACATAGAAAAAGAAAGTAAACCAGGTAAAGACTGGATATCTCTACTAGAACAGTGCTTGGCACATAGTAGGCACTTAAAAGCCGTAATTATAGAAAAAGAAAGTAAACCAGGCAAAGACTGGATATCTCTACTAGAACAGTGCTTGGCACATAGTAAGCGCTTAACAAATGCCATAATTATAGCTGAAGTTAATACAATATTTTTTGCACTTCATTCTGAATAACCAGTGTCCTTGGTCAGGTGTTTTTAAGACAATGAGGTAAGTGTATATGTTGTATTGTGTAAGCCTTATTTAAATATTGCTTACCTAGTTGGAGTACAAGTACCGTCTCCCATCCGACGGGTGATATTTGATGTTAAAGCTGATGCTTTACTACGATTCTTGGAATGTTTTGGGGATGTGAGAAAAATCCAAGTTGAATTAGAGAAAATTTGGGGTATGAGACTTTCAGTCAAGTGCCTGTGTTTGGTGAAGTGATAAGTTTGTACTTGCTGAAGATTTCCCTTTGCAAAGCACTCAGTTTGAATGCCAACCAAAACCGCTTATCTCATTCTAAATGTCCCCTATGCCTGTAGGTATTTGCGGGATAGATGAATTTGACAAAATGGGGAATCAGCACCAGGCCCTGCTGGAAGCCATGGAACAGCAGAGTATCAGCCTGGCTAAGGCTGGCATCGTCTGCAGCCTCCCCGCAAGGACTTCAATCGTTGCTGCCGCGAACCCCATTGGGGGCCACTACAACAAAGCCAAAACCGTTTCTGAGAATTTGAAGTAAGTCTCGATTAAAAGTTAATGACCTAACTAGCAAAATCAAGAAATCCATTTTCTTGTATCATCAAGACCCCCCCTTGGCTAGGTTTCCTTTAGGATTAAGGCCGGGGTTGGCAACATTTTGTGGTAGAATGCCAGGGAGGGCCACAGCACAAATCTGTCAAGGGATTGGCACGGTTGGAAGGAGGAGAGAAAAACAGTGGGTCACAGAGCCAGGCATTTCTGTAGGACTGGGAGGAGCCGGAAGCCACTGCTGGGTCTCAGGGCAAAAAACGGCAAAGACAAGACTGACAGATCGGGGGGCAAGTGTGGACCCTTTAGGAAAATTCCCAGAAATACTGAGGCCCCAAGTCCCCTGATGTCCCTCTGGCCTTGCTTGCTTGCCAGGATCCTGCCATAGCCCTTCTTGTCATTCTGCTCAAAAACGGTGCTCTTCTTGGATCTCATTCTATCTCCATTTTCCAGAAATCCTGAAGAAAATCCACCTCAAAGCGGTAATAACAGTAATCGCAATTGCAGTATTTGTTAAGCGCAAACTGTGTACCAAAAACTGGGGTAGTTTCAATACATTCAAATCAGACACAGTTCCTGCCCCACATGGGGCTCACAGTTTTGGGGAAAGATAATTTGACCCCCATTTTGCAGAATGAGGAAATTACGGAAATTATGACACAGAGACATTAAGTGACTTGCCCAGGATCCTACAACAATCTTGTACATATCCTTAGGCCCTGTTCCTTCCCCCCTTTGCAATTTATTGTAGTGTCTGTTTCCTCTGCTAGGTTATAAACTCCTTGAGGGCAGAGATTGTGCCTACCTACTCTATTGTACTCTCCCAAGCATTTAATATAGTGCCACGAACACAGTAACTATTCAGTAGATGTCATTGTTTGATTGATTGATGTGGCAGATGGGATTAAAACCCAGGTCTGACTCCCAGCCCTGTGCTCTTTCAATTAGGCCATGCTTCTTTTCAGTGACTCAAGTTACCGTTTGTGCCAAAAGTGACTTGGCATGTCATCTGGGCTTGAGGTTCAAGGCTGCTGCCTCCTGAGGCAGATTATGAAATAATTTGGTTTTTGGAAAAAAAAATTTGTTTTATTTCTTGCTCAACTTTTTCCATTGCATTTTACCTTGAGCCATGCTTAGAATTGTGAGAAACAAATGAGTAAAATGTTTTGGTGGCCTTCCTGTTTTCATTTGAAATAGCATTGTTCTGGTTTTTATGTTTCTTAGAATGGGAAGTGCCTTACTGTCCAGGTTTGACCTGGTATTCATTCTACTAGATACTCCAAATGAGGACCATGACCATTTACTGTCTGAACACGTGATGGCAATGAGAGCTGGGAAATCTAAAATTATCCAGAGCGCTACTGTGGTTCGTCTGAACAGCCAAGATTCGAACACCTCTCTTCTTGAAGTGGCTTCTGATAAACCTTTATCCGAGAGATTGAAGGTGGAATTTTTGTAACAGTCTGTGGTACTGGCTCTGTCGCTTGCTTTCATTTTATTTAGCTTCGAGGATTAGATGTCATTCTTTTCTTTAATTGTAGCAGTAGCGCACATACTTGTCGTGTTAAATCCTTCACCTACATTAGAAGTCTGCAAAGGTCCAGAGGGAGCAAAGGAACAGGAATAAGAGGGGAAAAGGGAAAGAAAAAAAGCACAAAACTCTGGGTGATTGGGAGACCCAAGCCCACGGTCTTCCAGCCACGGGCATATGTACCAGTCATTTTCATCAAGGCAGACTCTCTAGAGTGGAGTGGTGCAGCAGCAGAGGAGGAGGTAAGAGAAACTAACTACAGTAGCCGTATTGATTGAGCGCCCATTTGGTGTAGCACACTGTATGGAGCATTTGGGAAGTAGAGACACGTTCCATGCCCACTATGAGTCACTTGGACCACCAGCTCTGTCTGCAGTGAGACGTCTGAAGGAGCTGTCCGGCTCACAATTCCTGGAATCTGATATCTGGCTGCACTAGCATCGTAGTAGATCTAGAGGGGTGAGAGAAGGGAAGCAGCAATGGATATGTACGGTGAGATGTGCCTTTGCACCTCCTGAATCCCCTAAGCGCTAACTCTACCAGTGAAAAGATCCAGGGCTAGCGAAGGTTGAATTCACTGCCCTGAACACGCAAGTGTTATCTGTGTATCTGTAATCCAGAAACCCTTGTTGCTGTTCCAGGTAATCCCTGGGGAAAACCTGGATCCCATTCCACACCAGCTGTTGAGAAAGTACGTAGGATATTCTCGTCAGTACGTCCATCCCAAGTTATCGCCAGAAGCCGCTCAAGCCCTTCAGGAATTTTATCTTGAGCTCCGGAAACAGAACTCAGGGTTGGATAGCACACCCATCACCACAAGGCAATTGGAGTCCTTGATTCGTCTTACGGAAGTATGATTTCAGTTTTAACCTATTTTGTAAATGGTGTCGTATCTTTAAACTCTCTTGCCCCCCTCTACCTGGAATTTGTCAACTCTCTGAAGATGGGGATTGTGTCTACTAACTCTATTATTATATTATTCCAAGGGTTTAGTAGAGTTCTCTCACAAAGTACCTGATCCATAAATACTGCTGATTGATCCCATAAGGGAGTTAAATTAACCAGAGAGATGAAACAACCATCGTGCAACCGCCATGGTCTAGACCTTTCTTAGGAGAGCCATCCCTTAGTTTGGTAGTATTTAGGCATTCCCCTGCCTCAGTGCAGAACAATTTGGATTCGCTGTGGGTTTCTGGGCTTCAGTTTGAACTTGTACGTGAGGATATTTGCATGTATCCAGTAGTCCACCTGGGCAAACTATGAGTCCCTGCAGGCATTGAAGTAAGCAGAGCCTACTCCTTTTCCCTACCTCTCACACCAAGGATGTCCCCAACCAATAGAGCCCTGCATAACTGGGCTAAAGAGCCAAGGAGTAAGAGGAAGGCTAGGTTTGCGCACTCCCGTCAGCTCACATACCCTTCCTCCATTATACGTGTCGACGTATCTACTGTTCAGAGGGCCTGCTAATAAAGTGAACCATTTCATTTCCTTTTCCAAACCCTTTAATTTGGTTTTGATAGATTACCATTTTATTTGGTTATTTGGTCCCTTGCTACTTGAGTAAAACTCTAAGGAAAAAAAGATAAATGCCAGACTAAGAGAAATTTAGTAAAAAAATGTTGTCCTGCACAAGCATGTAAGTTATTCAATTACATTCTGCTTCTTTTAAATGTTTCCTTTTAGATATTTGATGTGAATGTGTCAGAATGTCTAATTTGATTACTGGGTTGAAATAACCCCACCAAGAGTTTGTCTATAGTGGCTTCTACAAAATACGTGACAGTTTTTCAGACAAAAGAGGGGCATAACGGTTTAGAATTCAGTTACTTTGAAGTCATACTCATAAGAAAGATGTTAAAGTAGGTTTAAATTTGTCACTGATTTCATACTCATCTCCCCCGTCAGAATGTAAAGCTCTTGGTGAAAAGGAACGTGTCAATCCTGTTTTTGTTGTACTTTCCCGGAACTAGACTCTAGGCTTGTTGTGGGCAGCAAATGTATCTGTTTATTGTTATATTGTACTCTCCCAAGCGCTTCGTGTAGTGCTTTGCCCACAGTAAGCACCCAATAAGTACGACTGAATAAATGAATGAATGAATGCTTGTACTCAGTGGGTGTGCAATAAATACCATTACTAACATCAATATGGAAAATAGCTTATCAGATGACAGAGTTGGATTTTTAGACTTTCGTATCCATAACTTCAATATTCTCAGAGACAGAATAATGTAGCTTTGATGCCTAATGACTAAAGAATGCCCACATGTCCTGAGGGCTAGATATAGAGTATAAATTTTAGCTTTATGATGAGTATATTTAACTGCTTCTGTTAATTGTCCAAACTGAAAATGCAACCTGTCCTCATTTTATTAAAAGGCCCGGGCGAGGTTGGAATTGAGGGAGAAGGCAACCAAAGAAGATGCAGAAGATGTAATAGAAATAATGAAGTACAGGTAAAAGCCACTTTTAAAATTAAGCTAAGAAATATACCCATCAAAATTGCATTTTTTCCCCATAAATGGCTTGACCGACTTGTATATGATTTTGTAATCCTGATTGGGGTTTTTTTTAGTGCAAACTGCTTTAGTTAAAAATGGTAGTGATTAATAACTAGGTGCCACTATTCCCTCAGTATGATTTTTTAAGCCATTTAAGAGATTGCTATAGCGTAAAGCTTGGAAAAAGTTCACGATGAAACATTTTGGTCCTAAGACAGAGATCACCAGTTTGGGTTCATATTTGTCAATAGGACTTTTCTAATTTATAAAGTTATACTTATTGCTAATGTATCTCAATTTTAATCATTTACTTAATGAAATACAAGTAATGTGGTATATGTTGTAAACACTTGCTCTCAGCCAGTAATGTGCTTGGCGTGGTATTTGAAGATTCGAATAAAGATCCCAGAACTTGCCCGGTATCTCAGAGCTCCACAGACTTGAATGATGTTTGATTTTACTTAGGTGCATGTTACACCAGCGGTAGAGGAAGGCACATTATGCTTGTGTTCTGCAGTCTGTTTCTAGGCGTAATTCAGAGTAACAGCCTAATTTTATGAAGTCGTTCACAAATTATCCTTTGCTTTAGACGCTATTATTTTTTGCACGTCCCTCTTCACTAGAATTCAAATGTTAACCTTATGGGATCTGCTGTGTAGTCAAGACCTGAAAAAAGTGCTATTTTTAAGGCCTGTTTTCACTTGACTATTCTGGTCAGGCAAAGCTGAGAAATTCCGGTCACCGAGTTATTCCGGGCTCTCAGATATATGCGGATGACTAAAAGAAATAAATGGTTTGCGTGCCAAGCACGGGGGAGCAAGCCATTCAAAAATAAGTCTAAGAAAAGTCGTTGACAATTCCAAAAATCAAGATCAATTGTAACTAGAAAGTTTCAGGTCAACACCTCAGCAGGTTCTGCCAGCACTAACCTCTTCCTCTCGAATGCAGAGGCGGGGCAGGTAACTCAATGGAAAGACCGCGGGCTTGGGAGTCAGAGATCATGGGTTCAAACCCCGGCTCCGCCAGTTGTCAGCTGTGTGACTTTGGGCAAGTCACTCAACTTCTCTGTGCCTCAGTTACCTCATCTGTAAAATGGGGAGTAAGACTGTGAGCCCCACGTGGGACTTGATCACCTTGTATCCTCCCCAGCGCTTAGAACAGTGCTTTGCACATAGTAAGCACTTAACAAATGTCATTATTATTATTATTATTATCCCTCACGATGGACAGCTTCATCCCCATCACCCTGAAGACCTGCAGCTCATGGCTTCTTTTATCCTCCTTGCTTCCCGCTTCTTTTTATCTCCATCCTTACTGTTAGGGAGTCTAGCACCACCTTCTCAGGCAGAGATCAATTGGGCTTCATTGATTTAATATTGCCGAGCAGGCAGTTTAATGTTGGACTTCAAACCACTTGTTATTCATTCATTTGTATTTATTGAGAGCTTACTGTGTGCAGAACACTGTACTCAGTGCTTGGGAGAGTACAGAACAACAACAAACAGACATAATAGTTTGGTGGAGGGCAGGGGGGCCAAATTTTATATGACTCTGATGCACCACACTTACCATGAGCTAAATCCAGGCCTGTAGAGTCAGTTCTGGGTTTTTTGGTCCCCGATAGTGGAATTGAATCTTGGTCGTTTAATGCACAGTCCTCCGGAACAGCTGAACTTCCCAAACCACGGACAGAGAAGGAAGTTCTAATGTGATTTTGTTAGCGCTGTCTCATATACATTTTGTTATCTTCAGAGGGTAATTTCAGTAACTTCAGTAGGAGAGCAACTCCTTGTACAGTCTCCTAGGAGTGACCTTTATTTTTCAACCTGACACAAAATTTGGCTAAAAATCTATTTTTTAAATTTTATTTCCCAGAGGAAAATTAAGTACTGTGAGAAGCAAGTTACCTGAAAGTAACGTGGGTATTTCTAAGCCGTGACATTTTGTGGTCTGGGGAGCTTGCTTGACCATTGACTCTTTTCAGACCTGCCAGATTTGCTTTATAATCTAACTTTCTTTTCTTCCCTCTCAAGCATGTTGGGAACTTACTCAGATGAATTTGGAAATCTGGACTTTGAGCGTTCACAGCATGGGTCTGGAATGAGCAATCGGTCGCTTGCTAAAAGATTTATATCTGCTCTCAACACAATCGCAGAAAGAACCTACAACAATTTATTTCAGTTTCAGCAACTTCGACAGATTGCAAAAGAAGCAAACATTCAGGTAAAGTAAAACGAAACGAGTGGTTTTAATGTTTACAGTCTGTCAACTGCGTATTTTCTGTTAATATTAGATGAAGTTTTTTTCCTCCAATTCTCCTCCCTCCTCTTCCCCCACCGCCCACTCAGGGATCAGCTTTTAGCGAACAGTTGGAAATAAGCAGGGAAAACATTCTGTAGTATTTTTTGCATAGTCACTTATTTTTCCTTTGGTTCCCCACTTAAAAAAAAAAAGGAAACTAAAATCTATATAGCTAAACCTTACTTCATAAGTCAGTGAATATAATCATATAGGATTTCTTCAGCGGGCTTTAATCTGAGAGTGAACTTTTCCAGAATTCTGTTAGCCTTTTAGTAGTACTGTTTGCTAAAGAAGCTTAATTTAGAAGAATGTTTTTCTTTTAAGGCATTAATGGAGACATAGCAATTTGTCTTAGATCTGACTTGTGGAATTTTTCTTTACATGAATTTAGGCTTCCTTTGTTCTCTTGTAGGTCTCTGATTTTGAAAACTTCATTGGATCACTTAATGACCAAGGTTACCTTTTGAAAAAAGGACCAAAGATTTACCAGCTTCAAACTATGTGAAAGGGCTTTCTCAATGACATTATCTTCAGACGGGTAGTTGCCTCATAAATTGAATTAAATAAAGGAAAATTAAAATGTGTGTAGGGTACCCAATAAGAATTAGATCCATGTTTATTGTTAGTTCAATAAAATACGCAGTTATCCTCAAAAGACCAGCCAGTTGTTAAGACCACTTACAGAAATTCTGCCCTAAAAATGAATGACAATCTTATCGTCGTCATTGGCAAAAGTCAAGAAAGCCAAGTGTTTGGTTGCTAAAACTGGCAGACAACTTGGTGTTCATTTTTTTCCCCCACCCCCTAAATAGCCAACAAAAGAGAGACAGAAAGAAATCCTTCCATTTATAGGATTCTGATTAATCCCAACAGGTATTCTAAAATATTAAAACCCATTTGCAACAATGTAATGCTAATGAAACAGTTTTTGCATTAGAGGAGTTTTGGTTTCTTTCACAAAACTTACTTGAAATTTAATGATTATTTCCTTATTTAGGGAATTAAAGTTATTTACTTGATTTTTCAGGGTGACTTTGTTATAGACTTTCTTTAACATTTTAAACTGTTCAATGGGGAAATTTCATACGTATATTAAGTTTAGTATATAAGCTTTTATTTTGTATATTTTAATAGTTAATGTAAATACTGATGACTGACCTAATTTATGAAAAATATTTGTAGTCCTGTGTGTTGTTGGATATTGATTAAACCTGAGTATTCAGCACTAAAATGTTTATGCAAGCTTTTTTATGGTGAAGAAAACCAGACAAGCTTCTGTCTATAAACTGAATTTCCTAGTATGCATTAGTTTGCCTTGCCTAGTAAAACTAGCTAGTGTTACCCTCAGTTTTGTCCTCTTTTCCAGTAACTGACTGCAAAAATATTGAATAATTTACTATCAGTTCAGAACATGGTCTTTTCTGGACTCCGTGAGTAATGAGTTTCTGAATTTGACCTGACCCTACTTAGTTGTGTTCTGGGAAACGTAAGGTACAGATAACCACGGCATTAATTGAAGGATAGTAATATTATGTTTGTTTCAAGAAGACATGGGTATCACAAAAAACACAGAATATAAAAGTTCCACTTTTAACAGGCATATAATTGCGGCTCAGAAGGTTGGGACTGGTTACAAGGTTATGTATACAAACCAGTCTCTGGAATGCCATAGCTTTGGCAGCTGATTTAGCAGCAGAGAGAATAATTAAAGGGAAGGATAAAAAGAAAACAAATCCACTCTAATTATAGGATACAAAAAAAATTCAGTTGACAAATGCAAGAAGAACAGATGAAAGAAAACATTAAAAACGAGACCTCAAAATATGCTTAATTTTAACATGCAATAAGTGAGATGACAGCATGAAGAAAAATAATGAGGCCATAAATAATATTTTTCAAGTTTGGAAACCATAATGGATCCTGTAAGATTAACATTTAAACTACAATGAAGAAGGGGCATGTAAAAAACCACATTTTTTTTTTTTTACAACTTTATAAACGTCCAATCCAGCCCTAGCCTTCTCTGCTCTTCTCCCTGCCCAGGTCTCACAGTCTTATCAAAGTTCAGAGTTCAAAATATTTTGAACCCCAAATATTTAAGACTTATTCGCATAGCATAGCCAATGGATTGGAAACAATAACTCATTCAGTCCATTAGAAGTATTTATTGAACACCTCTTGAGCATCGAACACTCAGTTGGGAGAGAACCGCAGAAACAAAAGGCAGTCCCTTGCCCCCAAGGAGCTTACCTATTACAAAAGAGCAATTTTGCAGCTCTCCATGTGCTGCAGCAGAAGTCAGCAAGAAAGGTAAGCGATGCTTGATAATGTGGGCAGAAAAATCACCACCGATCCAACCCTGCCTCATTCTAATAGCCCAATCTTTTCTCAGGCAAGCCCAGCATTTCTTGGCAAGGAAAGGGGAGAAAGGCTGCTAGGGAAGAAGAGCCAAAGGGTGGCATTCCTTTGCCCCCTTTCCTACCTCCTTTCCTACCTCGTCAGCACAGGATGGGCTGCAATACTTAAATAGCAGTTTGTTTTTAAAACCGTCTTACCGAACCTTGGATTTTCTCTTCAACCCAACTCTAAAAGGACAGATAAAGCTTGGTTGGTACCAACCTGGATAATGCCATTCAGGTAAAGTTTGTATTTCATCTGTGTGTTTGGATTTGGGGGCATGTCTTGATTTATTTGTCTTACCTAATTACTCTACATACAGTATACTATACTGTGTGTACTATTCTACATACTATACTATAGTATGCTACTATACTATAGTATACTATAGTATACTATACTATTCTCCCCCTCGTCCCCCTCTCCATCCCCCCATCTTACCTCCTTCCCTTCCCCACAGCACCTGTATATATGTTTGTACATATTTATTACTCTATTTATTTTACTTGTACATATCTATCCTATTTATTTTATTTTGTTAGTATGTTTGGTTTTGTTCTCTGTCTCCCCCTTTTAGACTGTGAGCCCACTGTTGGGTAGGGACTGTTTCTATATGTTGCCAATTTGTACTTCCCAAGCGCTTAGTACAGTGCTCTGCACATAGTAAGCGCTCAATAAATACGATTGATGATGATGATGATGATATACTATACTACAAATACAATATAATATAATATATAATACAAATATAGTATTTGTATAGTATATACTATAATTCTGTTTATTTTATTTTGTTAATGTGTTTGTTTTGTTCTCTGTCTCCCCCTTCTAGACTGTGAGCCCACTGTTGGGTAGGGACCGTTTCTGTACGTTGTCAGCTTGTACTTCCCAAGCGCTTAGTACAGTGCTCTGCACACAGTAAGCGCTCAATAAAAACGATTGAATGAATGAATGAACTTAATGATAAATAGCAATCATGTTAAGTGATTAGTGTAAGGCAGAAAGGAAGGAGTGGCTCTCTAGAATTCTTGAAGTCCTGGGGTTTGATATTTGGGTGTGGTATTTAAATTCTCACTATTTGCCAAGCGCTGGGGTAGATAGAGTGTAACCAGATCAGATACAGTTCCTGTCCCACATATACCTCACAGCCTAAGCTGGAGGGAGGCGAGGTATTTTATTCCCATTTGATATTTAAGGAGGCTGAGGAACAAAGAAGTTGAGTAACTTTCCCAAGGTCACACAGCAGGCAAATGTCCATCTCCCCCCTTCTAGACTGTGAGCCTGCTGTGGGCAGGGATCGTCTGTCCCATATCTGTCCCATGTGGGTCTCACAGTTTCAAGCCCCATTTTACAGATGAGGTCACTGAGGCCCACAAAATAATAATAATAATGATGATGGTATTTGAGTGCTTACTATGTGCCAAGCCCTGTACTAAGCGCTGGGGGAGACACAAGATACTAATAATAATAATAATTATGATACTTGTTAAGCACTTACTATATGCTTACTAACCGCTGGGCGGTGGGGCTGGGTACAAGCTGAGTCCCACATGGGACTCAGTCTTCATACCCATTTGACAGATGCAGTCACTGAGGCCCACGGAATAATAGTAATGATGCTATTTGAGCGCTTAATATGTGCCAAGCCCTGTTCTAAGCACTAGGGGAGATTCAAGGTAATTAGGTTTCCCCCATCTGGGGCTCACAGTCTTAATCCCCATTTTACAGACGAGGTAACTGAGGTACAGAGAAGTGAAGCAATTTGCCCTAGGTCACATAGCGGACAAGTGGCGCAAGCAAGGATTATAAGCCATGACCTTGATCATTATCTTATCTTTTGTTGCAGTCAAAGGTGGCTGGTCCCGGAGCTTTGTCAACAGAATATCCCCTGTTATAAATCGCTTAACTTCCCTGAGCCTCAGTTCCCTCATCTGTAAAATACGGATGAAGACTGTGAACACCACGTGGGACAACCTGATGACCTTGTATCTCCCCCAGCGCTTAGAAAAGTGCTTTGCACGTAGTAAGCACTTAACAAATGCCATTATTATTATTATTATTGTTATTAATATGATTTAATTGGGTAGGGACTGTCTCTATCTGTTGCTGACTTGTACTTCCCAAGTGCTTAGTACAGTGCTCTGCACATAATTCTAATTCTATTTTGACGATTTTGACACCTGTCTACGTATTTTGTATTGTTTTCTGTCTCCGCCTTCTAGACTGAACCCGTTGTTGGGTGGAGACCGTCTCTAGATGTTGCTGACTTGTACTTCCCAAGCGCGTAATACAGTGCTCTCCACACAGTAAGCGCTCAATGACTACGATTGAATCAATGAATGAATGAACGGTAAGCGCTCAATCAATACGATTGAGTGAATGAATGAACGGTAAGCGCTCACTAAGTACGATTGAGTTAATGAATGAACGGTAAGTGCTCACTAAGTACGATTGAGTGACTGAATGAACGGTAAGGGCTCACCAAGTACGACTGAATGATATGAACGGTAAGCGCTCACTAAGTACGATTGAGTGAATGAATGAACGGTAAGCGCTCACAACGATTGAGTGAATGAATGAACAGTAAGCGCTCACTAAATACGATTGAGTGAATGAATGAACGGTAAGCGCTCAATCAATACAACCGAATGAATGAATGAACAGTAAGCGCTCAATCAATACAACTGAATGAATGAATGAACAGTAAGCGCTCAATCAATACGATTGAATGAATGAATGAACAGTAAGCGCTCAATCAATACAATTGAATGAATGAATGAACAGTAAGCGCTCAATCAATACGATTGAATGAATGAATGAACAGTAAGTGCTCAATCAATATAATTGAATGAATGAATGAACAGTAAGCGCTCAATCAATACGAGTGAGTAATGAATGAACAGTAAGCGCTTAAGCAATATGAAGAAGCAACGTGGCTCAGTGGAAAGATCCAGGATTTGAACCCATGACCTCTGACTCCAAAGCCCGTGCTCAGTGGGAAGAGCCCGGGCTTTGGAGTCAGAGGCCATGGGTTCAAATGGCGGCTCCGCCAACTGTCAGCTGTGTGACTTTGGGCAAGTAACTTACCTTCTCTGGGCCTCAGTTACCTCATCTGTAAAATGGGGATTAAGACTGTGAGCCCCACGTGGGACAACCCGATCACACTGTAACCTCCCCAGCGCTTAGAACGGTGCTATGTACATAGTAAGCTCTTAACAAATGCCATCATTATTATTATTAGTGAATGAATGAACAGTAAGCGCTCACTAAATACGACTGAATGAATGAACAGGAAGCACTCAATCAATACGATTGAATGAATGAACAGTAAGTGCTCAATCAACATGAATGAATGAATGCACGGTGAGTGCTCAATCAATACGATTGAATGAATGAACAGTAAGCGCTCACTAAATACGACAATGAATGCATGAACGGCAAGCGCTCACTAAATACGACTGAATGAATGAACGGTAAGCGCTCACTAAATATGATGGAATGAATGAATGAACGGTAAGCGTTCACTAAGTACGACAATGAATGAATGAATGGTAAGCACTCACTAAATACGACTGAATGAATGAACAGTAAGCGCTCACTAAATGCGATTGAGTGAAGGAACGGTAAGCCCTCACTAAATACAACTGACTGAATGACTAAATACGATTGAATGAATGAATGAACAGTAAGAGCTCACTAAATACGATTGAATGAATGAATGAACAGTAAGAGCTCACTAAATACGATTGAATGAATGAATGAACGGTAAGCCCTCACTAAATACGACTGAATGAATGAGTGAACGGTGAGCACTCACTAAATACGACTAAATATGACTGAATGAATGATCTGAACGGTAAGCGCTCACTAAATACGACTAAATACGACTGAATGAATGATACGAACGGTAAGCGCTCACTAAATACGACTGAATGAATGAATGAACGGTAAGCGCTCACTAAATATGATTGAATGAATGAACAGTAAGCGCTCACTAAATACGATTGAATGAATGAACAGTAAGCGCTCACTAAATACGATTGAATGAATGAACAGTAAGCGCTCACTAAATACGATTGAATGACTGAATGAACGAACAGTAAGAGCTCACTAAATACGATTGAATGAATGAACAGTAAGCGCTCACTCAATACGATTGAAGGAATGAACGAACAGTAAGCGCTCACTCAATACGATTGAATGAGTGAACGAACAGTAAGCGCTCACTCAATACGATTGAACGAATGAACGAACAGTAAGCGCTCACTAAACACGACTGAATGATCAGTAAGCGCTCACTCCATACGATTGAACGAATGAACGAACAGTAAGCGCTCACTCAACACGATTGAATGAGCAGTAAGCGCTCAGTCCATACGATTGAAGGAGTGAAGGAACAGCAAGCGCTCACTCCCTACGATTGACTGAAGGAGCGGGTTGCGCGGTCCCTCGGCGGCGGAGTGGTGGCGTCCGGCGCGGCGTCGGCGGAGGGGTCGGCGAGACCATCGGGGGCGGGCCGGGGGGGGGGGTTGCCGTAAAGTGTCGTGCGAGTGCGCGCGCGCGCGAGCGAGCGGGGCGGCCTCGTCGGCCTTGGGGATGGGGTGAGGAGGCCATGTTGGGCGCCTGTGTGGGGGCGGCGCTGAGGGGAGCCCGGCGGCGGGGCTGCTGCGGCGGCCCGGCGGGGGTCGGCCTCCTCCCCCCGGCCGCCGCCCTCCGGCGGGACCCCCCGGGCCCCCGCTTCCTCCTCCTCCTCCGGCGGCGGCCCCCCCCGGGCCCCCGCTTCCTCCTCCTCCCCCCGCCGCCCGCACCGCCCGCACCGCCGCCCTGGAGCCCCCGGCGGCCCCGGCCCGGGGACCGCCACAGCGCCGGCGCACGGACCCCGGTACGTCACCGCTCCCCCCCCCCTCACCCTCCTTCCCACTGATGACAACGATAATAAATCATAATCAAGGCATTTACTAAGCGCTGACTCTGTGCAAAGCACCCTTCTGAGCGCCGGGAGGCTCGCAGCCTTCACCCCCATTGTACAGATGAGGGGACTGAGGCCCAGAGAAGCGGCTTGCCCACAGTCACACAGCTGACCGTTCACTAATAATGATGATGGCATTTATTAAGCACTTACTCTGTACAAAGCATTAATAATAGCAAGGGTGGCATTTAGTAAGCGCCGACTCTGTGCAAAGCACCCTTCTAAGCGCCGGGGAGGCTCGCAGCCTTCATCCCCATTTTACAGATGAGGGGACTGAGGCCCAGAGAGGCGGCTTGCCCAAAGTCCCGCAGCTGACCGTTCATTAATAATGATGATGGCATTTATTAAGCACTTACTCTGTACAAAGCATTAATAATAATAAGGGTGGCATTTAGTAAGCGCTGACTCTGTGCAAAGCACCCTTCTAAGCGCCGGGGAGGCTCGCAGCCTTCACCCCCATTGTACAGGTGAGGGAACTGAGGCCCAGAGAAGCGGCTTGCCCACAGTCACACAGCTCACCGTTCACTAATAATGATGATGGCATTTATTAAGCACTTACTCTGTACAAAGCATTAATAATAGCAAGGGTGGCATTTAGTAAGCGCCGACTCTGTGCAAAGCACCGTTCTAAGCGCCGGGGAGGCTCGCAGCCTTCATCCCCATTTTACAGATGAGGGGACTGAGGCCCAGAGAAGCGGCTTGCCCGAGGTTCCACAGCTGACCGTTCATTAATAAGAATGATGGCGTTTATTAAGCACTTACTCTGTGCAAAGCATTAATGATAATAAGGGTGGCATTTAGTAAGCGCCGACTCTGTGCAAAGCACCCTTCTGAGCGCCGGGGAGGCTCGCAGTCTTCATCCCCATTGTACAGATGAGGGGACTGAGGCCCAGAGAAGCGGCTTGCCCAAAGTCCCACACCTGACCGTTCATTAATAATGATGATGGCGTTTATTAAGCACTTACTCTGTACAAAGCAGTAATAATAATAAGGGTGGCATTTAGTAAGCGCTGACTCTGTGCAAAGCACCCTTCTAAGCGCCGGGGAGGCTCGCAGCCTTCACCCCCATTGTACAGATGAGGGGACTGAGGCCCAGAGAAGCGGCTTGCCCAAAGTCCCACACCTGACCGTTCATTAATAATGATGATGGCGTTTATTAAGCACTTACTCTGTACAAAGCAGTAATAATAATAAGGGTGGCATTTAGTAAGCGCCGACTCTGTGCAAAGCACCCTTCTAAGCGCCGGGGAGGCTCGCAGTCTTCATCCCCATTGTACAGATGAGGGGACTGAGGCCCAGAGAAGCGGCTTGCCCGAGGTCCCACAGCTGACCGTTCATTAATAAGAATGATGGCGTTTATTAAGCACTTACTCTGTACAAAGCAGTAATAATAATAAGGGTGGCATTTAGTAATCGCCGACTCTGTGCAAAGCACCCTTCTAAGCGCCGGGGAGACTCGCAGCCTTCATCCCCGTTGTACAGATGAGGGAACTGAGGCCCAGAGAAGCGGCTTGCCCGAGGTCCCGCAGCTGACCGTTCATTAATAAGAGTGATGGCGTTTATTAAGCACTTACTCTGTGCAAAGCATTAATGATAATAAGGGTGGCATTTAGTAAGCGCCGACTCTGTGCAAAGCACCCTTCTAAGCGCCGGGGAGGCTCGCAGCCTTCATCCCCATTGTACAGATGAGGGGACTGAGGCCCAGAGAAGCGGCTTGCCCACAGTCACACAGCTCACCGTTCACTAATAATGATGATGGCATTTATTAAGCACTTACTCTGTACAAAGCATTAATAATAGCAAGGGTGGCATTTAGTAAGCGCCGACTCTGTGCAAAGCACCGTTCTAAGCGCCGGGGAGGCTCACAGCCTTCATCCCCATTGTACAGATGAGGGGACTGAGGCCCAGAGAAGCGGCTTGCCCAAAGTCATACAGCTGACCGTTCATTAATAAGAATGATGGCATTTATTAAGCACTTACTCTGTGCAAAGCATTAATAATAGTAAGGGTGGCATTTATTAAGCGCTGACTCTGTGCAAAGCACCCTTCTAAGCGCCGGGGAGGCTCGCAGCCTTCACCCCCATTGTACAGATGAGGGGACTGAGGCCCAGAGAAGCGGTTTGCCCAAAGTCCCACACCTGACCGTTCATTAATAATGATGATGGGATTTATTAAGCACTTACTCTGTACAAAGCATTAATAATAATAAGGGTGACATTTATTAAGCGCTGACTCTGTGCAAAGCACCGTTCTAAGCGCCGGGGAGGCTCGCAGCCTTCATCCCCATTTTACAGATGAGGGGACTGAGGCCCAGAGAGGCGGCTTGCCCAAAGTCCCACACCTGACCGTTCATTAATAATGATGATGGGCTTTATTAAGCACTTACTCTGTACAAAGCATTAATAATAATAAGGGTGGCATTTAGTAAGCGCTGACTCTGTGCAAAGCACCGTTCTAAGCGCCGGGGAGGCTCGCAGCCTCCATCCCCATTGTACAGATGAGGGGACTGAGGCCCAGAGAAGCGGCTTGCCCAAAGTCCCACAGCTGACTGTTCATTAATAATAATGATGATGGGATTTATTAAGCACTTACTCTGTACAAAGCATTAATAATAACAAGGGTGGCATTTAGTAAGCACCGACTCTGTGCAAAGCACCGTTCTAAGCGCCGGGGAGGCTCGCAGCCTTCATCCCCATTGTACAGATGAGGGGACTGAGGCCCAGAGAAGCGGCTTGCCCAAGGTCCCGCAGCTGACCGTTCATTAATAATGATGATGGGATTTATTAAGCACTTACTCTGTGCAAAGCATTAATAATAATAATAATAATGGTGGCATTTATTAAGCACTTTGTGCAAAGCGTTAATAATGATAATGGTGGCATTTAGTAAGCGCCGACTCTGTGCAAAGCACCGTCCTAAGCGCCGGGGAGGCTCAGGTGGTCCCACGGGGGGGCTCACAGCCTTCACCCCCATTGTACAGATGAGGGAACTGAGGCCCAGAGAAGCGGCTTGCCCAAAGTCCCACAGCTGACAGTTCATTGATAAGAATGATGGCATTTATTAAGCACTTACTCTGTGCAAAGCATTAATAATAATAAGGGTGGCATTTATTAAGCGCTGACTCTGTGCAAAGCACCCTTCTAAGAGCCGGGGAGGTTCCAAGGCGACCGGGTGGTCCCACGGGCGGCTTACAGCCTCTGCCGGGGGTCAGCTGTGGGACTTTGGGCAAGTCGCCTGACTAGACTGTGAGCCCACTGTTGGGTCGGGACCGTCTCTAGATCAATCAGTCAATCAATCAATCATATTTGTTGAGCGCTTACTGTGTGCAGAGCACTGGACTAAGCGCTTGGGAAGTACAAGTTGGCAACACATAGAGACAGTCCCTACCCAGCAGTGGGCTCACAGTCTAAAAGGGGGAGACAGAGAACAAAACCAAACATACTAACAAAATGAAAGAGAGTAGATAGGTACAAGTAAAATAAATAAATAAATACATAAAAAATAGAGTAATAAATATGTAGATGTTCGTGGCTCAGTGGAAAGAGCCCGGGCTTTGGAGTCAGAGGTCGTGGGTTTGAATCCCGGCTCCGCCACAAGTCTGCTGTGTGACCTTGGGCAAGTCACTTCACTTCTCTGAGCCTCAGTTCCCTCATCTGTAAAAATGGGGATTAAGACTGTGAGCCCTACGTAGGACAACTTGATCACATTGTATTCCCCCCACCCAGCGCTTAGAACAGTGCTTTGCACATAGTAAGCGCTTAACAAATGCCATCATTATTATTATTATTATTATTATTATTATGTTGCCAGCTTGGACTTCCCAAGCGCTTAGTACAGTGCTCTGCACACAGTAAGTGCTCAATAAATACGATTGAATGATTCTCTGGACCTCCATTACCTCATCTGGAAAATGGGGATTAAGACTGTGAGCCCCGTGTGGGACCACCTGATCACCTTGTAACCTCCCCAGCGCTTAGAACGGTGCTATGCACGTAGTAAGCGCCTAATAAATGCCGTTATCATTATTATTAATCCCCATTTTACAGATGGTCACTGAGGCCCAGAGGAGCGGCTTGCCCAAAGTTACACAGCTGACAGTTCATTAATAATAATAATGATGGCATTTATTAAGCGCTTACTCTGTGCAAAGCACCGTTCTAAGCGCCGGGGAAGTTCCAAGGTGATCAGGTGGTCCCACAGGGAGCTTACAGTCTTAATCCCCATTTTACAGATGAGGTCACTGAGGCACAGAGAAGTGGCTTGCCCAAAGTCACCCAGCTGACAGTTCATTATTAATAATAATAATAATAATAATAGCATTTATTAAGCGCTTACTTATTAAGGGACATAGACTGTGCCCAACTTGGTTTGCATTTATCTACCCAACGCTCAGTTCAGTGCCTGAAACATAATAAGTGCTTAACAAATAACATTAATAAAAGACAGCTTGTCCTAGAAAAAAAGTCATGGAGATTCAGGAAGTGTGTAATAATAATAATGATAATAATGGCATTTATTAAGCGCTTACTATGTGCAAAGCACTGTTCTAAGTGCTGGGGAGGTCACAAGGTGATCAGGTTGTCCCACATGGGGCTCACAGTCTCAATCCTCATTTCACAGATGAGGGAACTGAGGCACAGAGAAGTTAAGTGGCTTTCCCAAGGGCACAAAGCAGACAAATGGCAGAGGCGGGATTCGTACCCATGATCTCTGACCCAAAGTCCATGCTCCTTGTACTTCCCAAGTGCTTAGTACAGTGCTCTGCACACAGTAGGCGCTCAATAAATACGATTGATTTCCAATGAGCCGCGCTGCTTCTCTAGATACAAGGTGATCAGGTTGTCCCAGGTGGGGCTCACAGTCTTAATCCTCATTTTACAGATGAGGAAACTGAGGCACAGAGAAGTGAAGTGACTCGCCCAGAGTCACACAGCAGACAAGTGGCAGAGCTGGGATTAGAAGTCCCAGGCTTGCGCTCTAGCTGCTTCTCATGCGAGCAACCCTTCAGTTATGGAGCACTTACTGTGTGCGGAGCACTGCACTAAGCGCTTGGGAGAGTGCAGTCAGTAGGCACAATCCCTGCCCTCAAGGGGCAGTCTGGACCACTGGTGACCAAACTGCCATTTTGGGTACAGTCGCGGTATAAAGCCCTTTCCATGTGCCAAGCACTGCGCTGAACTCTGCGGTAGATACAGACGTAGCAGTTCAAATGCATCTATTCTATTTATTTTATTTTGTTAAAATGTTTTGTTTTGTTCTCTGTCTCCCCCTTCTAGACTGTGAGCCCACTGTTGGGTAGGGACCGTCTCTAGATGTTGCCAACTTGTACTTCCCAAGCGCTTAGTACAGTGCTCTGCACACAGTAAGCGCTCAATAAATACGATTGATTGATTTGGCGTGGTAGCGCGATCTCCTAGAGGGTTCCTCCCGCTCCCTTCAAACACATGCACTTGGCCATCGTTATCTTGAAAATATTCCTCTTTACTTCAGAGCGTCAGTGAATGTCCGGCTCGGAGGTAAGCCACTTCCTCCTTGGAGATCGACAAACTGTCTGGCTATCAGGACTGTTTGGCATTTGCCTTGGCTTTATTCGTTGACTTCTCTCCCTTAAAGTTGCGGGATAATATCCAAGGATTTGGGGTGGGGACAAGTGGAAGAAAGGGTTACTCTAATTTAGACCCGAATGCTAGGCTTCCTTCCAAATGAGGCCGTTCATAATCAGCTGTACCCCATGGCAAAATAGCTATTTTTAGTGGATTGGAAACATTTTCAAGATTTGATGTAATAGCTGACTTCCCTTTTGGTGGCTTTATGAAATAAAATTTTTCTTCTCAGTCAATCAATCATATTTATTGAGCGCTTACTATGTGCAGAGCACTGTACTAAGCGCTTGGGAAGTACAAATTGGCAACATATAGAGACAGTCCCTACCCAGCAGTGGGCTCACAGTCTAAAAGGGGAAGACAGAGAACAAAACCAAACATACTAACAAAATAAAATAAATAGGATAGATATGTACAAGTAAAATAAATAAATAGAGTAATAAATATGTACAAATATATATACATATATACAGGTGCTGTGGGGAAGGGAAGGAGGTAAGATGGGGGGATGGAGAGGGAGACGAGGGGGTCTCACTGACATGTTAGCAGTCAGTGAGATTGGTTGCTTTTATTGGCCGTCTTTCAGAAGCAAGCAAAAACCAAAGTACTCTCTCTCGCTCTCTTTCTCTCTCTCTTTTTAATGTTTAAATACTAACCAATCCTAAATCAGTCCTTATCATGTACTTGTATGCAAGAATCTTTGGTGAAACAGTTGCAGTGAGGCTTAGCTAATATGACTTCTACAAGTACGACCTGTCAATAGCTTAAATCAGGTGCCCTGGGTGGAAGTAGCCACATCCATGCTGAAGTCAGATCCACATCAGTGGCTCCGACGTCGTGCTAGCTGATTGCTGAAGTTGCTGAGCTCCAGTAGTATGTCGTAGGTTGGGAAATCTGCGATTAGTTTCTTGAATTTTCTTTGGGTCTGTATCTGTGCTGCTTGAGTTCTCTGAATTTAGCTTTACTGTTTAGTAATTTAACAAGCATTTCGCCTGGGAACTGTATATATAAAAAGCAAACCCCTTCCAGTCTCGCCTCCGCTACCTGAAATGTAATATGTCTAAAATTGAATTTCTCATCTTTCCTCCTAACCTTCCCATCTGTCTCACACCGTCATCCTCCACAGCCAGCAACCTTTTTATTGTCAATCAATCAATCAATCGTATTTACTGAGCGCTTACTGTGTGAAGAGCACTGTACTAAGCGCTTGGGAAGTACAAGTTGTCAACATATAGAGACGGTCCCTACCCAACAGTGGGCTCATAGTCTTGAAGGGGGAGACCTCTCACTGTCCTTCAGTTCTCCTTATCTTCAAAGGCCTTTCCAGATCCATTTCTATTCCCCCAGCTGCCACTTCAGCACTTTTGCACCACCCGAATGCCTTTTCCTTCTTTTTTTTTTTTAAATGGCATTTATTAAGCACTTACTATGTGCAAAGCACTGTTCTTGCTCCTGTCTAAATGATTTTTAGAATGTCTCCTCTGCTGTATGGTAAGGTATGCCCACTTCATTGTGTTTCGGCTAGGGTTGCGCACCCAACTACTGATTTCAGATCCCACACTTACCAACTGTTAAAATTTTCATTTCTTCCTCCCCAACGTTTCTCAGCCGTGTCCTTTCCTCGCCACCCAAAACAACCACCATTCTGGTTCAAGCTCTTGTCAGGTCTCAGTCAGACTGTCAGCTACTTCAGCGCCCTGCCTCTTCTCTCTGTGGTCCATACTACACCCTGTTGCACAAAGCGATGCTTTAGGACGGTGATTTGTGTAGTGCTGACTGAAGGGGGGAGAAGCAGGGTGATCCAGTGAAGAGGCTGATATAAAAGTCAGTTGGAGTACGATTAGCTTGAATTAGGTGGTAGCCATGGAATCCCACTTCCTAGCAGCCCAAGGTGCAACTTTTCATGTGCAGAAGGACATCAGCCCAGACCATCATCAGACTCACATGTTCGTTTCTCTCTCTTGCTCTTTTCCTTTCTCTCCTCTCCCTCTCTAATATCAAGTCTTGCTGAAGAAGCTTTAGCTCTTAACTAGGTGGAGGGGACCCTGATTGCAGCTGCTGTGGGCTTCTAATCACATGGCACTTCACTGATCTGTATCCTTAAAGAAATAGGTATCTGCTGAGAGAACTTGATATAAGCTATGAACCAAATAAACTGCTCTTAGTTTTTTTTAAAAAGCTTTCTGTGTGTTTTGTTTTAGTATGAAAATCCATGGACAATCCCAAATTTGTTATCACTGGCAAGAATTGGGTTGGCCCCGGTTCTGGGCTATTTGATTATCGAAGAGGACTTTAATGTGGCACTTGGAGTTTTTGCTTTAGCTGGAATAACAGATTTGGTAAGTTGTAAAATCACTTGGTTTTTGGTAAATGCTTTGAGAAAATTTTTAATTATTTAGGGGGTGCCTGAGTCTGATGTCACACCACTGTGCTTTTTAGAATAATGTTTGAGAGGGATCTTGAGAGAGTATTTTTTCCAGCTCCCTGTCTCAGTAATCACTGCAGTACTTGAGCACTTATGTGTCAAGCACTTAGTACAGTGCTCTGCACATAGTAAGCGCTCAATAAATACGATTGATGATGATGTGTCAAGCACTGCACTGAATGGTGGAGTAAATCCAAAATATTGAGATTGGACCCAGTCCCCGTCACTCATGGGGCTCACAATCTTAAATCTCAAGGCAGATAAATTGTAAAACTGATTAGGACAAATGATCTGCCATTTCTCCCTCCCACCCTTAAACATTTCTATTGATGAACACTCTACAAACTCCTTTAGTGATCTTGTCCAGTATTTCATCATCCTGAGAGTAAAGGGTGGCCTTTTGTCAACAAAAAATCTTTTCTTGTTTAATGTCAGTTTCGTTTTCACTTAGGCAGTGAGCTGCAGTCTCCCAGCTATCTTAGGAGGTAGGCATGCCCAAATAGAAGAATTGCCTGAGATTAAGAAGGACAAATATAGTCACCTAGGAAAATAATTAAATAAACCCATTAATTGTCCTAGACCTTTAAATCTATTTTGGACCCAGTGACAAGCAGTGTAACATTATATATTGAAAATAATTATGCTTGCTTTTGTTTTGTTTTTAAAGTGGTTTTACTGCCTTTCTTTCAGAGCCTCAAGTTAGTACTCTGCTCTTAAACAGTTCGTGACTGATAGCACTTTCCCATTAAGTAAATTGGCTTAGATAATAAGAAAGAGTCATAAGAACTCAAATTTGTCTTAATTCACCATATATTTTGATGCATTTCCTGGCAGACGTCTTCATGAAAATCTACCTTATTCTTAAAAGAGAATACAGATTCCTGTTGTTTCCTATTTTACCTAGATCAAGCAATGGCACTTGATTAAAAGTACGCATTTAATGAGAACAATGTTAATATAGCTGTATAAAAAGCCTAAGTACCTTGAGCAGTAGTCACACAGCAATATTACAGATGAACCATTTAGACTCCTATTTAGTAATTCAAAGCCTTATTTTATATAATAGGCCCCTTTTTTTCCTTACTCATAAGCAGAGCAAATCTTTTATTTTGCACTTTTGTAACCTCTGTGTGATGGGCAAACAAATGAGTTAATATCAACCCCGTGCCGTAGTTAAACTGTGACAAGACTTTCAGCCCTTTTAAGTAACTTTTAGACTTTGAAAAGGTTAGTTGTAAGTTGCTCGCAGTATTGTACGGAAGAAGGTTAAGAGAAATCGTTCTAACTTGCGTTAGAGCCGAAGGGAGTTTGTCCTTAGCGTTTGTCACTGAGGGTTTGCTGTTGCCGAGAAAACCTTCTCTTGCCTCCATTCCAGGCCCTGAGAAATACTGGCAGAGCTCACTAATCAAACACAAACACTGCCAGTCAGAGGGCCTCTCTTCTCTGCCTTTGTATGTTGTCTTTGGCTTCACTTTTAGTTTACCAGGTTGCCTCTAATTACAAGTAGGGCTCTCCACATTAACCTGATTTAGATAGTGAATTTGACAAATGTCGCACCAGAAACTTCAGAACCTCGATATTCTCCAGGTCTTGAAACCTCAGATTTCGGTTAGTGCAGCTTTTGGGGATACCACATAAGTGAGGCATCTGGAGGTCCCCACTTCAATTACTGGGTTCCGCTAACTGATCCCCCTAGCCAAGTGGTTCGGACGTGTCCAGGTGCAGAGATTTATCTGCGTTTCTGTTGTGGGAGAAATCAGGGCCATTTTAGCTAGCACCCAATCTCTTTCTAGGAGTTGGAGGGGAAAGGTTGGGGCGGGCGTATTTTTGAATTGGCATTTGGCAAATTGGGTAGGACATTGGGATGCTGGTCTGGAGGGATTATCCAGATATTTAATGCCATGGATCGGGTTCATTTCCCAACTAGAGAATTGCGGATCTCCCATTCTTAGGTTCAGGAAGAAATAGTTTTGATTTTGATTAGGAACATTAACATAATTTAACTTCTTAGATGAAATAATTTCTGTTTAAAATGTCCCTGTGTAACACCCATATTTTGGTCTAGGCAGGTTGTTTTTAATGTTCTCTTCAGAAAACAATTGGTGATTTTGTAAAATCTCTCTTGTTTACAGTTGGATGGCTTCATTGCTAGAAATTGGGCTAATCAGAAATCAGCTTTGGGAAGTGCCCTTGACCCGCTTGCTGATAAAATACTTATCAGTATCCTCTATGTCAGCCTGACTTGTGCAGATCTTATTCCAGGTAAGAGCTATGTAAAGAATATTAAGCAGTCGTTTAGTTTCTGGAAAATCTCCCTTGTGGTCAATTGCAAAAAAATTTGAAGGAATATTTTTCTCCTAAACTAACTTTAATCTCTTTAAATCATTGTCTTGTGAAACTCATGTAGTAGTATTTTTTTAACGACATCTGTTAAGCACTTTCTGTGTGTCAGGCAGTACAAAGTGCTAGGGTAGTTATAAGATAATTGAGTTGGACACTGTCCCTGTCCCACATAGTACTGACGGTCTTCATTCCCATTCTACAGGTGAGGTAACTGTGGCACAGAGAAGTGAAATCAATCAATCAATCAGTCAATCGTATTTATTGAGCGCTTACTGTGTGCAGAGCACTGTACTAAGCGCTTGGGAAGTACAAGTTGGCCACATAATGACTTGCCCAAGTCACAAAGCAGACTAGTGGCAGAGCCAGGATGAGAACCGAGGTTCTCTGACTCCCAGGTATATGCTCAATATGCTAGGCCACACTGCTTTGTTTCATTTTTAAAATTTAGAAAGGCCAAACGGGCTTCTCCATGTAAAATGAAATCTGGCAGAGCCTGACGATGTCTTTTCAGTTATGGGGTAATAGCCGTGACAGCCACGACCCCAGCCCTTAACAAGTTTCACCTCAGGCTTTTTGGATAACTGAGCACGTGATGCCTCACCTAAAGCGAGGCAGCTTCAGCCTCCAATGTCCAAAGATCCCGGCCTCCGGGAAACGTGGCCAGGTTGGGACCGGGGCTCCAAGAGGTTCCTGTGCTCCTTCATCTAGGGCCTGGAATCACTGGGAGGGGAGAGAAGGCAGGAGGCCAGCGGAGTTGAACTTGGCAGCGGACACTCATCTGTGTCCTAGTCCAGCACTACGGCCAACACCAACCGAAGGTCCCTTCTTCAGTCTCTGCTCACTCTGCTGCCCGGCTCGCTTTTTGAAAACCTTCTCTGCATCTATACCCTACTCGGGAATTGCGTGGTGTAGTCGGAAGAGCAAGTGCCTGGGAATCGGGAGACCCGGGAATCAGGAGATCGGGGTTCCAGTCCCCCTCCACCACTCGCCCCAGTGTGACCGTGGGCGAGTCGCTTTTCTGAGCTTCAGTTTCCTCACCTGTAAAAGTGGGGGTTAAAATAGCTTCCATTGGGAAGAAATTGTTGGGATAAATGTGATGCACTGTTGAAAGACAGCTTTTGATGGCGTGCGTGACGTTGGTTAAGCTGCACAAACTATAACACAAGCTGTCCCAAACATGGGCTTCATCAAGACCTTAACTCTCACGGGACAGCGTATGAGAAAAAGGACTTATTGCAACTTCATGGCTGTGCACGTTATGCAATCGTTCTCAAGGGCATTCTTAAATTGGTGCTCGGAGTGTAGGAAAACAAATACATTGAGACTTCTGATTTCCTGAAAATTTTCAGATTACGCTGTTGACTTGCTCGAAATGTGTGACTGTCAAAAGTATCTTTCATGTAGCTTTTGTATATCTGAGGATGCACTGAAGTTTTTTCATAAGCCAAATGGTTAATCCTATTTTATATTTGATTTTTTCAGTTCCACTCACGTACATGATTATTTCAAGAGACATCGTCTTAATTGGTGCCGTTTTTTATGTCAGATACAGAACTCTGTCACCACCAGTGAGTAAAAATGTGTTTTGTTTCAAAGTGAGATTGTTGTTCCCTAAGTATAGCCATAGGCCGGTGCAACGTAAATAGTGATTTCAGTGGGAAGCACCAAAACCTCTTGATTGTTCCTAGATGACTGTCCATAAAATCATTTCTTTGTACAGATTTATATGTTTTCAGTCGTATTTATTGAGTGCTTACTGTGTGCAAAGCACCATACTAAGCACTTGGGAGAGTACAAAACAGACACATTCCCTGCCCACAATTTACTCAGAGTCTAGAGGGGGAGACAGGCATTAATATGCATAAATAGATAAATTACAGATATATAGATATGTGCTGTGGGGAGGGAGGATGAATGAAGGGAGCATGTTAGGGTGACGGAGAAGAGGAGGGCTTAGGGAAGGCTTCTTCGAGGAGATTGCTTTCATAAGGCTTTCAAGTGGGGGAGAGCAATTATATCTCTGATATGAGGAGGGAGGACGTTCCAGGCCAGAGGTAGGATATGGGCAAGAGGTCAGCGATGAGATAGATGAGATCGAGGTACGAGAAGGTTAGAATTAGAGGAACGAAGTGAGAGGGCTGGGTTGTAGTAGAGTAGTGAGGTGAGATAGGAGGGGGCAAGGTGATTGAGTGCTTTAAAGCCAATGGTGAGGAGTTTTTGTTTTGATTTGGAGGTGTTTGGGGAACCACTGGAGTTTCTAGAGGAGTGGGGAAATCTGGTCTGAAGGAAAACGATCTGGGCAGCAGCGTAGAGTATGGACTAGAGTGGGAGGGAGATCAGCAAGGAGGCTGATAAAATAATCAAGACGGAATAGGATAAGTGCTTACATTAATGTGGTTGCAGTTTGGGGAGAGGACGGGGTGGATTCTAGCAATGTTGTATTCTAGGTTGACAAATCCAGATATGGTGACTTTTTAACATATGAATAAATTTCACAGACTGTCCAATTAACTTCCCAAAGACTTCAGTGAATCCGAATTGTATTCTGTTTATGCGGTGTTCTCGGTAACTGACTTTCTAAAAGTATGGAAAAAAATATGCAACTAATTACACTGTTTTACTGTTTCTCTCCTCTTCCCCTCCTCCTCCCACCCCCCAATTTTGCAGCGAACACTTTCTAGATACTTCAATCCCTGCTATGCCACTGCTAGATTAAAACCAACATTCATCAGCAAGGTAAGGTGGAGTAAGCGGCAGTTCTGTATTTTTGTGTTCTTTTGACCCACGACAGAGGATATAGAAAAAGCCAGAGGAAATAAGGACATTCAGAGTGATCAGGGCAATGTGGAAACTTCTCTATGAGGATAGACTGAAAGAGTTGAGACTCTTCCCTCTGGGAAGAGGGGCCATGACTGATAGGATGAGTACAGAATTTCATTCACCAAATTCTTCAGCCCCCAGATGAGGTGCTTGGCATCCATTTAAGTCTGAGGATGGTGCCAGGAGTTGCCTAGCTAGTGATAAAAATGTGAAATTTGTTTACCCAGGAAGTTGGGCAGGCAGAATATGCCAGTGGATTCACAAAGGATTTGGATCAATTTATGAATGTGTGATTCACAAGAAGAAGCATGGCCTAGTGGGAAGAGCACGGGCTTGGGAATCAGGATGTGGGTTTTAATCCTGGCTCCGCCACTTGCCGGCTGTGTGATCTTGGGCAAGTCGCTTCACTTCTGTGCCTTTACCTCATCTGCAAATGGGGTAAAGACTCGTGAGCCCCACTTGGGACAACCTTATTACCTTATAGCCACCCCAGTCTTTAGACCAGTACTTGGCACATAGTAAGGGCTTAAATACCATAATTATTATTAAAATAAGTATTAAGCATATGTGCAGATACTGGGGTGATTGCCAGGCAAATAGAGTAGCACTGGTTTACAATCTAAATGGGGGTGATCAGTCCCACAAAGGTAAAACTGCATTATGAAATAACTATCAGCAATCCATTAAAATGTGAAAGTAGTTGGGCACAGTTCTTGGAGGGAGAAATCCTTAAACTCCTCAGGGATTTAGGGAAGTCTCTGGCAACTGCTACCACCTTCCCTAGTTTCAAAAAGGATCCTGACAGCAGGCTGCAGTCCCCTTTTGGTCTGGTTGGGAGATCCTAAACATTAGGCTTTTTCAAAAGTCTCTGTATTTGGCTAAATAATAATAATGATATTTGTTAAGTGCTTACTGTGTGCCAAGCACTGTTCTAAGCGCTGGGGTAGGTACAAGGTAATTAGGCTGTTCCACCTGGGGCTCACAGGCTTAATCTCTACTTTACAGACGAGGTAACTGCGTCAGAGAGAAATTAAGGGCCTCGCCCAAAGCCACACAGTTGTCAAGTGGCGGAGCTGGGATTAGAACCCACGACCTCTGCCTCCCAAGCCCGGGCTCTTTCCACTAAGCGGATTGAAGGAGGTCCATGCGGGAAATGTCAGAAGATCCCATCCAAGGATAACGTCTCAGATTTCATCCAAACCTTTTATTTTTCCAAAGTGCTATCAGACTTTTATTATTATCTTCATTTTGTCCCCACACCATCCTTATGAAACAGGGGGTTGTGTTTGTTTTACAGCTCAGAAAGGGGGCATAGAGAGCCTTTAGGATGTACTCCTCACTTGGTTGTCGAGTTGGTAACAGGACAGATCAGAAAGCCAGTAAGGTTCTGCATTAATCTGTCTTGCCCCCACGAAATTCCCTAAATCTCTATGTCTTTAGAGCCACATAATCCATGGCTGAGGGCTCAGGGTGCTCTCCTGAAAAACACATTGAACGTTTTCCAACTGGAGGTGCTTTCTTGCACCCTTAAATAGTCATTTGAGTCGACAGTGAGCAGACTTTATGCTTGACACAAATCTTGGTAATATTCATCATTTATGAAGGGAAGGTAGACTGGCCTAATCTATCCCCCAACCTAAAACAAAACCCACTGTGGAGTAATTGAGGTTTGAAACATTACATAAGTACTGGGAACCAAAATGTCTTAGTGGTCTGAGTGAGTTTTCATCTCTGAAAAGCTTCTAAAAGGTAGAGATGTTGACATCACTTAATGCTCAGTAGATATTAAGTTGATTATTCATTCAGCTTTATAGGCAACTTTACGATGAATAAATGCAGTATCTGCATGTACTGGATATACTTTAGTTTATATCTTAAAATAATTTTTTCCCTAGGTGAACACAGCAGTTCAATTAATCCTAGTGGCAGCATCTTTAGCAGCTCCAGTTTTCAATTATGTTGACAGTATTTATCTCCAGATTCTTTGGTAAGCTAAATGTTTTTATGTTTAATGTGAAGTTTTAATATCTCATTTTTTTTCTTTTTTTCTTATAATGACCTCTTCTGTAGTACTGGAGCTACTGCATATTAGTAATATTGGTTCATTCACCTGAAGCAAGAGATAACAATAATAATAATAATATAATAATAATAATAATGATAAGTATGGTATTTGTTAGGCACTTAACAATGTGCCAAGCACTGGAGTAGATACAAGGTTAATCAGGTTGTCCCATGTGGTCTCACAGTCATAATCCCCATTTTACAGATGAGGTAACTGAGACATAGAGAAGGTAAGTGGCTTGCCCAGGGTCACACAGCAGACAAGTGGTGGAACAGAGATTAGAACCCACGACCTCTGACTCCCAAGCCTGTGCTCTTTCCACTAAACCACGCTGCTTCTCGCATTTATTGAGCACTTGCCGTTTGCCTTTTTCACTCATTGTAACCTCTGGCTTTGTTTTATTTGCCAATGGTTCTGAACTGTGTCCTTGTTTTAACCAAAAATTCGAGATATTTGAATTTCTGTCTTTAAAGAAGTATAAATGTACTGGGCTTTTTTTCATTGAGAAAATTATTCTCCTAAAGGGCCCACAAAAGCAGGTCCATCATGCGCCAGACCTGTTGACTTGAAATGCTCACTGGTTTTAATTTTTGAAAGAAACTATTCCGTAACACTTAGAAGCCTTGACTAGTGTATTAGTGGGTATGTAGCAAGTTAAAATAGCTTTATTAACTAGCTGCCATTGGCTTCAAAGCTCTCCACAACCTTATCCCCCCTCACTTCATCTCCCTTATCTCCTTCTAAAGTCCTCCCCGCACACTCTGCTCCTCTGCCGTTAACCTCTTCACTGTGCCTCGTTCTCGCCTGTCCCGCCATCGACCCCCAGCCCACGTCATCCCCCGGGCCTGGAATGCCCTGCTCCCTCTGCCCATCCACCAAGCTAGCTCTCTTCCTCCCTTCAAGGCCCTTCTGAGAGCTCACCTCCTCCAAGAGGCCTTCCCAGACTGAGCCCCGCCTTTTCCTCTGCTCCTCCCCGCCTCCCCATTGCTCCCACTCCCTCCCTCCGTCTTACCCCCTTCCCCTCCCCACAGCACTTGTTTATATTTGTACACATTTATTACTCTATTTTATTAATGATGGGTATATATATCTTTTATTCTCTGTATCTATTTTGATGGTATTGCCACTTGTCGTCTTGTTTTGTTGTCTGTCTCCCCTTTCTAGACTGTGAGCCCGTTGTTGGGTTGGGACTGTCTCTTATCTGTTGCCGAATTGTACTTTCCAAGCGCTTAGTACAGTGCTCTGCACCCAGTAAGCACTCAATAAATACGATTGAATGAATGAATGAACCTGGGGAATGGGATGGAGAATCAATCAATCAAATTTATTGAGCACTTCCTGTGTGCAGAGCACTGTACTAAGCACTTGGGAAGTACAAGTTGGCAACATAGAGAGACAGTCCCTACCCAACAGTGGGCTCACAGTCTAAAAGGGGGAGACAGAGAACAAAACCAAACATACTAACAAAATAAAATAAATAGAATAGATATGTACAAGTAAATAAATAAATAAATAGAGTGATAAATATGTACAAACATATGAGAGAAGCAGGGGAATAACAGCTAGTTGATTCTTGGAGACAGGGAGGGACATGTAACAGGGTGGGACCATCCAGGGGCTTTGGAAAATGACCAAAAGGAGAGGATCGCCCACAGCCTGGTCAGTGTCATTGGTTAAAAGGATTTTTAAAATTTTGTTAACTGAATTCCTTTATCCGTATCACTACTGCTTCCATCTCACTGGGTCTCATAGCTGCCTTACTTTGCCTTCAAGCTTGGGTTGACTGGTACCCATGGGGGGCTGGTACTTTGTTGTAGTTGGTATGGTCAGCAGGCTCTTTATTGGAGAAAATCCAGGCTACCCTTCTTGCTGTCCATGCGGCATAGAGAGGGGGATGGGGCAAACCTTTTGCAAAGCCCCAGTGAGGGAATGTCCACCCGACAACGCAAACCTGTTGGGACTCAGTGCGCTGCGATAGCGAAGCCGCGGCGGGGGCCCTGGGGTTGGGAATGACGAGGACTAGAGCTCGAGGCTTTCTGGGAATGCAGCTCTTCCTTCTAGGAAACTCTGTGTCCTCCCCTCTAGCGTGGACGTGTTGCTGGGAGCAGTGGCTTTCTGCTCTTCGGCGTCAGCCCTGACTGCCTGCTTGGTTGCTCTCCCCCAAAACGGTGGTTTGATGCTAAGGGGTGACTTCCCTCGAGTGGATTCCGATCGGACACTTCCAACAAAACAACAAAAATCTCCCGTTGCCCTGTGCTGACTGAGCATGTAAACCTATTTTATCTGCACGTTTGTGGGAAAAAAACGTTTTTTCTTTTGTAAACTCATCCACCAGATAGTGTGCTCATTGGGGGCAGGGATTGTGTCTACCAACTGTATGATGTTGTACTCTCCCGAGTTATTACTACAAAGCTCTCCACACAGTAAGAGCTCGATGAATACCATTGATTGAGTTTATTTGGTGCACTGAGAGTTTTTGAAATGATTACATATTGGCTTCTTGAGATTCAAATCTTAATACTTTTTCTTTTCTTCCTCTCCTACGCCGAAAGGTGCATTACAGCTGTCACCACAACTGCATCAGCCTACAGTTATTATCATTATGGTCGGAAAACTGTGCAAGTAATCAAGAGCCTCCAGCGGGATTAACAGGGAAACTGAAGGACACTGTAGACTGGCTTTGGTGCAAACAATCTGACGGCTCATTCTTCTGGGGTTTGGTTTGGAAAGGACTTGTCAGTTTAAACCATGTATCCAAATGAAGCTCAATCATGTTGTATATATGGAATTTCCCGTGTATTTTCAAACAAATTGCAAATATAACGATGCAGAATTCTGTAGGTTTCTTATTTGTTGACAGCGAGCTTAATATTTTTTCATTGTATTTGAGGCATCTCAGAAAAATTAAATCTTTGTCCAAATCCTCTTTTATAATAGTAGAATTTGGATGGGTAAAGCACCTTATTAAGAGGTCAGTGAAAGTTAAGGAAAATTACACGGATTAGAGGCTGTGCATCCTCTCCTTAGCTTGAATCATCAATTATGTCTTCCACAACTCTGACCACTAACATAATTCAGTTCACCTAGTGATGTCAAAAGTAATTGATTAATGCTTCAACTTCTATTGACCTGATTAATGTTGAATTTGTCATGAAGAGTTTCTACAATTAAATGTTCAAAGTCAAAGAAAATCAAGCACAAAATGGAACGTATGGTTAGTGAAGTCTTCCAAACTCAGTGGCCTCAAATTTGTATACAGGAATAATGAGTAACAGAGTTATGCCTGGGTCTGAGGACCTGTTCACACTCTTACTTTGTGATCGAAACAGTGAAAAAAAAAAAAATATATATATATATATATATAATTTTTTTGTCCCCATTGTGCTTCTGAAAAGTCATGTGATACTATTCGAGCTTGTCCATTGGAAAGACTCTAAAAATTCCTGGAAGGTGTCTCAACTTCTCTAATAATTCCATTTCCAGGGAAAAATGTTTAACTCTAGGCAAGCGTTTTATTTGGCTAAATACATGACTGTATTTCACTGGGGAAAGGATGCTAGGCCAGATTCTTGGTCAGTTTTGTCAAGGAAAATTGTGTCTCTAGTTATAAAGGTTCCATGGTTCACCAATCAACAGTCATTTATGTTTTCCCTTTAGGGTCAAAAATATAAAATCTTCGAGTCTTCTTCCTAAATATGAGTTCCATACCTCATCTGTGGAGTAGTTTAAGGTACTTCAGAATGGGCCACTATTACCACTTTCCCATTTAAACAGAATAGGGATTAATGCTGGTAAATGTTAAAAGTCCTGACTGCTGTTTGAAATTCAGTGATGTTTTGGGCTGAATGCATGCTTCTTTAAAGGTGTTTTATGGAATTACAGAGAAAAATTGGTTACCCTTTGGTAATCTTATTTTGTCTAAACACTTTTGGAAAGGAAGATGGAATATTTGATAACGAATTGACTATACAGTCTGCCTAGCTGATTTCATTTCTTTCTGCTTACGTGTTTAAAATTTTCCGTTTGGAAAGTGTATTTTTTTTTTAATACTGCCATATAGATCATGAATAGAGAAACCAGGATCTCAAGCTGGTTGGAATGACCCATTAGTGGGATACTGTGTTCCAGCTCTTTATAATTTAATTATCTGTTGAGTTTTTTAATAAAGTTATTAAAAAGATGTGATCAGTTAAACTGCTTGCCTGTTTAAAAAAAATATTTGAAAAGTACCATTCCTTATTTTCTCTGAATGTATACGGGGTATTTCTGTCTGTGCCTCTACCTGGCTGTGGAGCTGTGTGGTTTAGTGGAAAGTGCACAGGCCTGGCAATCAGGGCTTGGTTTCTAATCCCAGCTCCACCGTGTGACCTTGGGTGAGTCACGTCACTTCTCTGTGCCTCAACTTCATCGATCGTATTTATTGAGCGCTTACTGTGTGCACAGCACTGTACTAAGCGCTTAATTTCCACATCTGTGTACCCGTTCTCCCTCCTTAAACTGTGGCACAGGGATTTAGTCTGACCTGATTTCTTATATCTACCACAGAACTTAGTACTGTGCTGTCACATTAGTAAGCACTTGACAAATACCTTTTTTGTGGTATTTAAGCGCTTACTATGTGCCAGGCACTGTACTAAGTATTGGAGTAGATGCAAGTTAATTAGGTTGGACACAGTCCCTGTCCTACATAGGGCTCAAGTCTTTAATTTTTAGATGAGGTAACAGAGGCCCAGAGAAGTTAGGCGACTTGTCCAAGGTCACACAGCGGACAAGAGGAGGGGCTGGGATTAGGACCTAATCCTACGCTCTATCCGCTAGGCCATGCTGCTTCTCTGTTGCTATTATTGTTACTATCAATCAATCGTATTTATTGAGTGCTTACTGTGTGCAGAGCACTGTACTAAGCGCTTGGGAAGTACAAGTTGGCAACATATTATTTCCATCCAGCATAGTTTTGCCTCTTCTTCGCCCCGCCCCGCTGACCAGTAACATCTTGCAATGCGCTGGTACCCCAGATTCACACTCTGCTGGCAGTTGTGCTGGCCACAGGTTGCCAGACCCTATTTTGGAACCTGTGACTTCAGATAAAAGATTCCTGATTGATTTGGGAGCATTTAACAGTGGTATTAAGCACCAGCACTGAGGTTGTTATAAGATAATCAGATCTGACAGAATAACTACCCCCCACCGGGCTCACCGTCCGGGAGGGGAAAACAGGCATTTTATCCCCACTTTACAAATGGGGAAATGTGACCAGTTCCTTCCGTATTCCCTGGGTCACCCAGCCAGCAAATGGCAAAGCTGGGATTGGAATCGGGTCTCCTGACTCGGTTCTGCGCTCTTCTCATTTTGTGATTATTCAGTGCCCTTCGGATTTGAGTTGATAGCTGTATTTGAGTGCTTATTTTCTGCAGGGCACTGTACTAAGCACTTGGGAGAGTACAATAAAACAGAGTTACACTCTGCTATGCAGGGTTAATACTCAAGTCTTTGGTTTTATGCCCTAAATGGGTTAAGCATTTCGTGGGATTTATATAACACCAAGTTCCTACTCGGGTGTTTACAGGCCGAGGAAGTGGTATAACTGCAGCATTGTCTTTAATAAAGAGAAATTGCCAATTGGCACTTAGAGGGCAAAGTAAGTACGTGTTATACAGCCTGAAGTTAAAGCCGGTCAGTAGAAACAGGCATGAACCAATTGCTATCAATTCCTAGCCCTGCCATGTATTTGCAGGTCTCAAACTTTAAGGTATTAAATGTTGATATGCAGCATAGCCTAGTAGAAAGGGCACAGGCCTAGGAGTTAGAGGATTTGGATCCTAATCCTGGTTTTGCCACTTGCCTGCTGTGTGACCATGGGCAAGTCGCTCCATTTCTCAGTGCCCCAGTTTCCTCATCTGTAAAATGCCAATTCAATACCTGTTCTTATTTAAACTGTGAACCCCATGTGGGTTAGGAACAGTCTGATCTGCCTGTACTATGTTTACCCCAATGCTTGGCCACAGTAATCGTATTACAGATACCATTATTATTACTAGGCTTTTAGAGAATGTTGTTCCTTAGTAAGAAATTCACTTGACTAATGGAGTATTTATTCTAGATAGTCCTTCCTATCCTCTTCCGGAATTCTATAGATTCTTTTTCTTGAAGGTCCCATTCTTCAGAGTTAGCAAAACTATTTAGAGTTTACTTAGAATTAGCTTACTGAGAGAGACCTTCTAAGTTCTAAGCTCTTTTTTGGAGGCTACTGTTAAGCGAATTAAGTGGAAAACAGAATCCTGCTCATGTAGAATAATTCCGCCGTTTTCTTGCATTGGGTGGATGAGATCAGTTTTGTGGTCCATACGAGTAGATTAATTAAGATTTAACATGTGAAGACTTTAATTTATGTAATTGTAATGGTTTGCCAGTCTTGCCTGAGGAAAGGTCCAGGAAAGCAGGTCATGAGAGTTCAAATGTTTATCTCAAAAAAAAAAAGTCAAAATCACTGGTCTAGGAAATGATGTGGCTCAGTAAAGGGGAAAGACAAACAATACCTAGTTTATCTTTCTTCTTGCTAGGTTCTCAGGAACCAATCTTCAAGAGAAGGATTTTAGACCACTACCTTTGTTACAGAGATTAGAAAGTGCGTAAGGAGAAAACGGGACTGGCTTACTTCAAAATGACAGGCATTGAGGCGTTACTTTTTAAGAACTTTGTGACTCTCGAAAAGGCATGGCAAAAATGCCACAAAAAATGAATAGTACTTAGTACGGTTTCTAAAGCAGCCTCACCATGTGCAGTTCGCTGTAGATGTTGACCTGAATCTTTTCTTCTCCCCAGAGCTATATTAATTCATTTTAAGTGCATCCCCCACTGCATTTTCCCTGTGAATTAAAAGGTCAGGGGGAGGGAGGGAGGAGGGGAGAGAGAGAGAAGGGTGAAGGGGTGTGAGAAGCTTTAAGTAGCCTAGGGTTGGTGACTAAAGGGTGTGGGAATCTTCACAATCATAGTTTAAATGCTAACTGCAGAGCACTGTGTTGAGTCCTTGAGAGAGTACAATATGGTAGCGTTGGTGGATATAAACCCCTGTCCACATGAAGCTTACAATCTAGAGGAGGGAGGCATTAAAATAAATGAGAAAGGATAATGTTAGAGTATAAAGATATGTACGTAAGTGCTGTGGGAGTGGATAGCAAGTATTTGGGCACAGATTCAAGTTTGTAGGCACTGCAGAAGGAAGGGCAAGTAGGGAAAATGAGGGCTTAGGGAAGTCATGTGGGAGGAGATGAGGTTTTGAAAGAGCTTCAGGATGGGGAGAGAGGTGGTCTGGGTGTAAATGGAGAGTTCCAGGCCAGGGGGAAGACAGACAAATGGGCGGTGACAAGACAGATAAGATTGAGGTGGGCATTAGGGGAGGAAAGCACAAGGGCTGGTTTGTAGAAAGGGAAGAGCTGAATAGGCGCCTTAAAGCTGATGACGGTAAGGAGTTTAAGTTTATTCAGCATTCTTATTCTCTTCAGTATCACTAGTGTGTGAACAGAAATACACTATATCAATAGAAACTGACTGAGAAACAGATGTACTAGACAGAGCAGTGCTCTTATCTCTACAAGCCTTAGCACTGAGTTTCGGTAGCTGTTTAAAATAAGCCACCCTCCTTCCCAGGACCAATACTACATTCCGAGTGTAGTGTTTGCAGTGTGCCTAGCCCTGTCCCAAGCCTCCTGTTTAAGTGGAAGCTAAGGGGTGGGGGCGGCACAAGAGACAAGCACTTCAGCTTGAGCAGGGGACAATGATGGAGTCTCTCCACTCTGACTTTCTGTCCTCCAGGGTCCCTCTCAGAACCTTCTTGGGGCCCATGAGCAAGGCCCCAGACACCGCCACTTGGGTGGCTTCAGGTCTGAGGGCTGACCTCTCCTCCCTTTCTCAGTGTTTCCCTAACACCGCGGGGGTGGAGGGGGGCCAACAAGGTGCCGGAGTTGGCTGGCATCCGGCCAGCTGGGGCATGTTGGGGAGGGGAAGGGCTCCCTGCCCCTCCTAATGCTGTTCCAGAAAGGTTGGTGACATTGAAGTGCGTTGGGAGGGAAAGGAAGTAGTGGAGGAAGTCCTATGGGGAGTAAGTACCACATATTGATCGTTGGGGAGGAGAGATCAAAGTCAGAATGTCCACCCTCTATGAATAATAATTGTGATATTTGTTAAGCACTAACTTTGCCATGCACTGTATTAAGCACTGGGGTAGGTACAACCTAATCTGATCCTGACTCTGCTGTGTACCGCTCTGCAGTTTTGGACAATAATAATAATAATAATAATGGCATTTATTAAGTGCATACTATGTGCGAAGCACTGTTCTAAGCACTGGGGAGGTTACAAGATGATCAGGTTGTCCCACGGGGGGCTCTCAGTCTTCATCCCCATTTTACAGATGAAGTAACTGGGGCCAAGAGAAGCGAAGTGACTTGCCCAAAGTCACACAGCTGACCAGTGGTGGAGCCGGGATTTGAACCCCTGACCTCTGACTCCAAAGCCCGGGCTCTTTCCACTGAGCCATGCTGCTTCTCAAGTCACTTCTCTGCGCCTCAGTTCCCTCATCTGCATAATCTGGATTCAATTTCTGTTCTCCCCTACTTAGATTGTAAGGCACATGTGAGCCTTGATTATCTTGTATCTACCCCTGTGCTTAGAACAGTGTTTACAAATGCCATTATTATTATTTTAATAATGTTATAAGCAGATGGGAAATAGCCCTTGTCCCACATGGGGCTCATAGTTTAGGGGGGATTTTGGACTTCATTTTACAGCTGAAGAAACTGAGGCACGGAGAGTTTACCTGTTCCCCCAGCTCACCTCTTCCCCTCTCCCTGACTAGCAAGACCTTGTACTGGGCTAATGCCACAGGCCCATGACCTGCCAGGGACAACCCTGGCAGCAGATGGCTGGGTCTCGAGGCTTCAGAGAAAAATTTCCTGCCTATTGTGGTTGCTAGTATCTCCAGAATAAATCAGAAATCTGAGACTAGGAATATTTTAAATTCAAGCAAGGAGTGTAGAAGACAACTCATTGGAAGAAGCATCTTACAAACATTGTGTTTCACTTCTCAATGACCATTTAACTTAGTAATCATGTCTCCTGATTTCAGAGTTTAAAGGTTTTACAAAAGGTACTAACAGAACTAGCTAAATGGAAAATGACTAAAGATGCAAACAACAGGACTTGAGAAAACAAACTTTACTTTCACAGTTAAAATAAGCTGTTGAAGAGCGTAACTCTTGAAAGCATTTTATACAGTGTCTTCACTCAAGTCCATCCTTCCAGAAAAGTAAGGAAGCTAGTCTCTGGAAGAAGACTAGCAAACTCAAATCAGAAACTTTTGTTTCATTAATGAGGAGGACAGAGGAAAGGGTATTATTTGCCTAGAATATTAACTGTTTGAAAACCTCTAAAATCACCAGTTCAAATATGGCACCATACCCACATTTCTGTAGAAATGATTCTAATCAGCTGTTGCTCACCTTTCCATTACTAGCCAGACCTTTCTAAAATCTTAGTTGAAACAGCAGTCGATATTAACTTTCCCAAGCTCAGTGCCTTAAGGGAAGACAGTGAAAGGCGACCTTCTGGTTGATCTTTTGAATGATGCTCTTGGGCCTGAAAGGTTCCCTTTCTGTGGATTTCTGTGGAGAATTAAGCACATTTCAGCCTAGGGAATGGTCATACAGAGAAATTTGGAAATCTTGGTCCGCAGAAGCAGGAATGATCAGCTTCATGCCCAGCAGCCTAACTGGGGAGTAGAAGACCGGTTCAGATTTCTGGGACAATCATGGGTTCGGTGGGCAGGGAAAATGACTGCTACTTCTGTTGTATTATACTCTCCCAAGCGCTTAGTACAGTGCTCTGCACATAGTAAGTGCTCAACAAATACCACTGATAGCTTGTAAGTGCATCTAAGAGGTGTCCTGAGATAAGAGCAATCTGACTTGAAAATGTTTTTGGCCTCAGAGTGACCTAGATAACATTTAGCAGAAGGCTGATCTATGACTAGGGAGTTCTTGTCCCTCAACACCTCTTCTTTTGGATATAGAGGTGGTGCCTACCTCTGAAATCTCTAAATATTTTGTCAAATAGAATACAGAAAATCACCCATATTTAGAGAGATGGAAGCAAGGGGGCTGGAAGATGAATTGGCTCACCGCTCCGTTCCTGACTCAGAATGTGCCAGACACGCTGAGTTTGTTGGTGGCCCAAAATACGTGGGGAGAGAAACTGAGCGACAGGAGGAAGGGGAGTTTGTGGTGGCCCAAGTTTAGCCCTGGTCAGCTTCGGGTCTGGCACCAAAAACTTGTCAACTTTCCGGATTGAGTCTTCAGAAGAGACTCTTGGTGACTGACATTCCTATTCTGCCTAATTCAAGCCCTGCAGTTTCAACGGGTAGTCGAATGCTGGGTTCTTGTAAGAAACCAGATGGGTATCGTACTGCTCCATCTGAGGCCTTCGACACTTCTTGACCAGAAATGCAGACAGTAGCAAGGTGGTGAGGAGAAGCAGCCCGCTGGTGACGGACAAGGCTGCAAAGATGAAGAGGTGGTTCGGCTTGGTTGTGAAGGTGGCGCAGGGTGTCTTCAGTTTGCTGGCGCTCGTTTGGCTCAGGCCTGCCTTGTTGGATGCCAGCACACATACGCGGTAAGCGGTGCCTGGGGACAGTTGGTACAGGGGATGCTCTCTGGCAGTAGCATAGATCTCCCTTACCCTGGTGTGGTTCTCCTCACTGCCTTCTGGGTGGTAGGAGAGCTGGTAAGTCTGCACGACGGAATTGGGGGCGCACCAGTGGACAAGAGCAGATGTGTCCGTCACCTCGGACACCTCCGCGAGCCGGGGGGGGTCAGGGATGGTGTTTTCTCCGCTGACGCCGGGACACTGGCACTGGGACGTTCGCTGCAGTTCTACACAGGGTCTCTGGAGGTGTCTACAAGGGTGATAATCGCAAGGGACAAACTTTGGCTGCCCCACGAGCTCCTCCTTCTCCTCCTCCTCCTCCTCCTCCTCCTCTTCATCACTGGAGTCATTGTAGATCCATATTACATCTGAAGGACTTGGCCTGGAGGTCTCTGAAGGGGCCTGGGGGCCAAACTGGGATTGAGTCGTGCTTTCTGGGCTGGTTGGCACAGGCGGGCCTCTGGAAGGTTTTCTGGGAATCGGGGCCGAGCCCGTAGTGGCGGCTGAGGTTGTGGGGCTTTGGGAAAATTTGTAGAGGGAGTTTGCCTCAGTGGCATTCTCTAGCCTAAGGCTCATCTGAGCCAAGCTGCTTTTTCCAGGAAACGTGCCAGGGACTGTGGGAGAATCTGGAGCTTTAGTTCCACCTGTTCCCGCAGGCGTTGAGGTAATGATCTTTCCTGCCTTGCTGGGGAGGGGTGTTGTCTCTTGGGGGTTCTGATGCCCTGCCGTTGGCAGAGCTGAGGTTGGCATGGACTTGGGGAGCGAGAAGCCCCTCTTGGGGTCCCTCGGAGAACCTGCCGTGACTGTCCCGGCCACTGGTTTGTTAGTGGAGGTGAGCGGGGCGACTTTTCTCAAGAACGGAGGGTTCGTAACCATGACGGAGGCGTTTCCTTCATCTTGGCAGGAGGCGTGCAGCTGGGAGAGGGAAAGATGGGAGGAAAAGGTTCCTGAGGATTCTGCAGCTGGGTGGCAAATGGTGTCTGTTGCCCTAAAGGATGAATCCATTGGTTAGAGACGAGTTGGTAGGTCTAGAGAGACCCCTGCTAACTAACGTTCACTTTGCCCATAGCTACTTGAGGCACTGGTGGTTTGAGGGGAGTGGGGCGGGGGCAGAGATGCCACACATCATCCAGGTACCTCCTGGCCTTTGGCTCAAACCTGTCTTCCACACCATCCTGTCCACGCTGTTAACCCAAAGAAATGGACTGTTTTGAGATTCCCTTCTTTGCCTCCATTCCCTCCCTGTGGAACAGGTGGTGGTAATGAGGAGGAAAGACAATCCACAGGCCAACTCATTCCAGAATAATGGGAGAATGGCCTGATGTTCAGTACAACAGCCATTCTATAGCTGACTGACTGTTGGGCATAGTTAGTCGCCATTGGTGCCCCTGGAATGTGTCCACCTGGTTATTTCACTGCAGCTGATTCCATTGGGTGGCCATCCTCGTTACCTGGTCACTCAGCTCTGTTACTTAAACCCTCAGGGAAGCAGCGTGGCCTCATGGAAAGAACACAGGCCTGAGTGTCAGAAGACTTGGGTTCTAATCCTGTCTCTGCTACTTGCCTGCTGTATGACCTTGGGCAAGTCACTTAACTTCCCTGTGCCTCAGTTATCTCGTCTGTAAAATAAGGATTACATCCTACTCCCTCCTACTGTATCTCCACATGGGACAGGGACTATAACCAAGCAGATTATCTTGTATCTACTAGTGTTTATCCAAGAACAGTAAACACCCCTCAGATTGTGCTTTTTATCTCTACATATAGAATTACAATATCATCAACCAGAGAAATGCACAAAAGACTTATAATAATAATGGTATTTGTTAAGCACTTCCTATGTGCAAAACATTGTTCTAAGCACTGGGGTAGATACAAGGTAATGAGGTTGTCCCATGTGGGGCTTACAGCTTTAATCCCCATTTAACAGATGAGGTAACTGAGGCACAGAGAAGTTAAGTGAATTGCCCAAAGTCACACAGCTGATAAGTAGCAGAGCTGGGATTAGAACCCATGACCTCAGACTCCCAAGCCTGGGCTCTTTCCACTAAGCCACGCTGCTTAAGATGCCTCCCATGGCTCAAAATTGCTTTTAAATGGAGAGGTCAACCCACTTTTGTTTTCTGAAAAGACCTGCTCTCTGAGGAATTATGACATAATAAGTATTGTGACATTTGTTAAACCCTTACTACATGCCAAACACTGGACTAGATGTGATACAATCTGATTGGATGTAGTCCCTGTCTTCCATGAGTCTCCCAGTTTTAGGAGGATGGGGAGAGAGGCCTGATATTTAATCCCCATTTTGCAGATGAGGAAACTGAGTGACTTGCCCGTTGTCATAAAGTAGGAAAATGTTGGAGCTGGGACTAAAACCCAGATCTTCTGACTCCCAGTCCTGTGCTCTTTCCTAGGCCATGCTGCTTCTTATTGTGAGTTAGCCATTCACTTGCCATAAGGAGTTAACCGTCTCCATCTTGAAGACATGCCTCAAGATACCTGAAAGTATTTGATTACCAAACTCTGAATGAACTGACCCTCCTCATCCTGAGATCCTCTCCCGCTCTGGGTTCTCGCCTTAAGGTGACCAATTACCTGTGCAAGACAATCCTCTCCATGTCCGAAAGGAGCCATGAAAGTTCACAGCTGCAGATTAAAGGGTTGCCAAAGAGGTTAATGGAAATGTTTGGGGAGGAGGCGAGTGTCCAGCGTGAGAAAGAGCTCAGGTTGCAGCTAAAAGACAAAAAAAGTTAGAAAAAAAAATGGAGTTCAGAAAGTAATTTATATTAAAATAAACTAACATTGACCGCTGTGAGATTTATTTGTTAACAGGATCAACAGTGATGAATTGTGATGGCTCTACTAAATAATCAGTCAATGGTATTTGAGGGCTGACTGTTCAGAGCACTGTATTAAGCATTTGGCAAAATATACAGTTGGTCAACATGATAAGCAGATTACAATCTAATGGGAGAGACAGATATTAAAAATTACTTGTGGGCAGGGAACATCTACCAATTCTGTTGTTTTGCACTCTCTCAAGTGCTTGGTACAGTGCTCCACACATTTAGACTTTTAGACTCCCCCTTTTAGACTGTGAGCCCACTGTTGGGTAGGGACTGTCTCTATATGTTGCCAACTTGTACTTCCAAAGCGCTTAGTACAGTGCTCTGCACACAGTAAGCATTCAATAAATACGATTGATTGATTGATGAACAGTAAGCGCTCAATTACGGAGGGTATTGAGTTTACTGTGTTTGCAGAACTGTTGGGTCTCAGACACACCCACACATCACACATGATAAACACCCCGACGATGGGTATTAAGTACCCTTTCTGGGTTCTTTCTGTTTCTGCATATTCGTATCTGTTTCCATCTCTCCAGTGGGGGCTTTTGAAAAACACTGCCGGTTTGCAAAACTTGGCAGAAACGAGTCTCAGGTTCCGATTGCAAGTGGAACTGAGACATGAGACTGAAGAGGAAAGAAACTTGCTCTTGCAACACCTGCTCCTTGTTGACTATATTTCCCAGAATCACCTGAGAATACAAACCAATCAGTAAATTGGGCACCGCTTTTAAAGTTAGTAGGAGTGCTTTTCTCTCACTTTCACTGGGTACTCTACTGGCTTGCCTGCCTGGTGAGTACACATGCTCAGAATCTTGGGGTCCTTTGAAGCTTTGCTTCTATATTTATAATAAATGTGGGTATGGTGAAGCCTGTCTATCAAAGGGATGTTTAGACATTTGAGTTTGTTTTAGCTGTCCCCTTAGGCCCCCTGCCTAAAAGTGTTTTTCTGTGTCAGAATTTTGAGTGTTTGGGAGAAGTCTGGAGGTGCCATGAACTTTGCACAGGTCACTCCCTAGTAGACAGTTCTCCCTAAATGAACCATGGCTAGGACTGCAGTCCTTCAGCTTGGAATTCTGATCCCGTCTATCTTGAGTCCAATATTGTTCTACACTGCTACAGTATGATGTATTTCTCTTCAATTACATCAGCAATTAGGTCACCTTGGACTCCCCACAAAGTCTTCTCTGGTCACTTTAGTTTCCCCAGCCCCTCTCTAATGCCACTCTGACACAGCTTAGTAGTAAGAGGCAAAGAATCAATCCATGGTATTTACTGAGCATTTACTATGTGCAGAGCACTATACTAAGCATTGAAGTAAAAGAAGCAGCTACAGCAGGGACTTATGCCACCTCAACCAGGTATTGCTGGTCAGAATGGAACTTGTGAGACAACTGGATAATTTCATCTTTAATAATGGGACAATAAGGCGCAGAATGGTTAAGCAACTTTTCCTAGATCACACAGCAAATGTTATTAGTTATGGTATTTGACATGATTATTATACGCTGAGCCCTGAGGAATATATAAGATGATTGGATTGGACACAGCCCCTGTCCCACACAAGACTCAAACCTAAAGAGAACAGAGCAGGTGAATCAAAGATACCTAACTGTGCTGAGCTGCTAGAGACTGTGGCCTACTATTGGACTCTTACTGTGCAGTTATTGACCCAGACTTTGGCTAGTGGGGGGGTTGGTTAGGTTTTGCCAGGATTTGGGCTTTCTGTAAATGTGATAGGGCTGGCCTCTGGGGAAAAAACAGTGAGTATTCGTTTCTGGCTGCAAGATTATAATTGCTAATTGTGGAGAGGAGATTAGAGCTAATAATGGTGCTAGTTTTAGAAAGAAAAATGGTCCTGGTCAGAGAGAGTGATGGGGGGATGGGGGGAAAGGTCCACTAGGATTCTGGAGCCAATTTATTATGACTGTGAGTAAGTTCACATCTCTTTGCCTCAGTTTTTATATCTTTATAAACGGGGCTGAAAAACATTTGCTCTTTCCTGCTTTGCAGGAACAGTGCAAGGATGACTGGGGATAGTGCCTTGGGATATAAGTTCTCAAATAGTCAATTGTATTTATTGAGTTCTTACTGTGTGACAGCACTGTATTAAGCGCTTGGGAGAGTTCACTGTGACAATATAACAGACACATTCCCTGCCCACAAGAAGCTTTGAGTCTAGAGGAATGATCAGTCAGTCATATTTATTGAGCACTTATTGTGTGCAGGACACTTCTAAGTGCTTGGGAAAGTACAATACAACAGAGTTGAGACATGATCCCTGCCCACGAGGACTTTACAGTTTAGAGAGAGAGAAACACATTAAAATAAGTTAAGGATATGGGAAATAATAGAGGAGGGACTTGATTGACTCTAGACTATAAGCTTGTTTTCAGCAGAGAATGTGTTTACCAATGCTGTTATATTGTACTCTCCCAAGCAATTAATACAGTACTCTGCACACAGTAAGTGCTCACTAAATACGATTGATTGATGAAAACCTGTGTGGATATCAAGTGTTCCTCATGTGAGTCCTGGAGAAGGTCTTACTAAAACAAATGTAATTAATAATGATGTTGGTATTTGTTAAGCACTTACTAGGTGCCAAGCACTGTTCTAAGCACTGGAGTAGATATGAGGTAATCAGGTTGTTCCAGCTAGGGCTCAGTTTTCATCCCCATTTTACCGATGAGGTAACTGAGGCACAGAGAAGTTAAGTGACTTGCTCAAGGTCACACAGTTGACAAACGGCAGAGTTGGGACCTCTGACTTCCAAGCCCCCGGCCTTTCCACTGCGCCACGCTACTTCTCTAAGGCAAATAGCCCACTTGGAGCACTTACTTTTGAAACCGGAGGATCTTCAGATGAGCTGCATTTTCAAATATTTCCGTTCTCACTGAACTCAGGGCTTGGGAGCGTTGACAATCCAGCTCTCTTAGGTGAGGCACTGACTTGAATATGTCCTGGTCCAGGTGGCTCAGTCTGATCATCTCCCGAAGGTAGAGAGAGGTGAGGTTTGGTAGGGCTTCAATCCATCCTGGCTGGACTGAAGCACAGAGGGAAGGTCATTCACAGCCCACCTGTGATGTGGACAGAGGGGAGGAGTCCCCTTCCTTTAAAAAAAACCTATCCAACCCATAAACATCTATTAAGATTGTTTCCAAGACAATGGTTAGACCCAGATTGATTCAGAACCGCCTAGGGAACTGGGAAGAATTATTTAGATTTCTTCATTGATGCCTGGTTTAGATTTTTAAATAAAATCAATCAGTTCAGGAGGCCTAGAAACAGGACTGGGAGTCAGGAGACCTGGGTTTTAATCTGGCTCCACCACGTGATTGCTGGTTGACCTTGGACAAGTGACTTGACTTCTCTGGGCCTCTATCTCCTCATCTTTAAATTGGGCCTAAAATACTTTTCTTCCTTTCCCTTAGACAGTTAGCCCTGTGTAGGAAAGGGACTGCCTGATCTGTACTTACTGTATCTTCTCCAGCACTTAGCACAGTGCTTGGCATATGGTAAGTGGTTACTAAACTCCACAATCATAATTGTTATTATTAAGATGATTGAATTCCACAATGAACATAGGTGGTCAATAAAGAACTAAATTTCGTCCCTTAATCTGCTCCTATAACTAGGAGATGCAGTAATAATAATAATAATGATGGCATTTATGCAGCACTTACTATGTGCAAAGCACTATTCTAAGCACTGGGGCAGAAGGAGTCAGGGAATGCAATAAATCCCAAAGGCATTTAAGGGGAAGGAACCTGTCGTAGTAAATGACAGTCTTTCCCTGTTGCCGACTGAATTGGATTTAGAGACTTTCTTGCAAGCTGAAGGCGGGGTTTGTTCTTTCTCCTATATTTTAGGATTGTACTTCATTTCTGATTTCTCTGCTTCCCAGCGGAGGGTAGAGGCTTGTGAGGTGCTAGTAAAATATCAGTTCTTCTAGAGGGTGGTTAATTCAAGGGAGGGGAAAGAGTTGGGAGTATGAAGCTGTAGTTAAAAAATAACTCAATGGTAGCATCCAAACCTCTAGTTAAATGGGGCTTAATGAGTTTGGGTGGACAAATGAAAATCCATTGCCGCACGGAGAATGTAACCTTTCCTCCCTTTCCCCAAGCTGGGACCCTCCCCCGAGGCAGACCTTCCCCACTACCCTCTCTCCCCCTCAACCAGCTGGTTCCCAGACTCACTCTCCTCAAGGAAGGTTCTGCTCAAATCCAGCACGTCCAGCGTGTCCATTGGGGTGGGCTGACCAGATGGAGTTAACACGCTCAGAGCAAAGGCCCTGTCACTCACTCCCGCCCATGTCCCGTTTCCCAGCAGGGTGGAAGACAGGTTCAAGACGCGGAGCTGGGGAAAGCAAGAGAAAGCCAGGGGCTGGATTTCCCAGATGGGGTTTCCCGCGAGGGAGAGCCACTTGAGGCTCTGCAGCTGGGTCGCTGGGCAGGCCGGGACTGCCGGCAGCCTGTTGTAGCTCAGGTCCAGGGTTTCCAGGCTCTCAGAGGAGGGTGCTCCCCACCGCACCTCCCGGATGTCGTTGTGGCTCAGGGTGAGGACGTGGAGGTTGGGCAGGGCGCTCAGCGCCTGGTCGGGCACTTCCCTCAGGTGGTTGTTGCCCAGGTGGAGGATCTCCAGGGCTCTCGGCAGGCACTGGGGCCAGGCTTCAAGCCGTCTGTCACTCAAAAACAAGGCGGTCACAGGTGTCTGCTTCATCTTCTCACAGGATGAGCCGGTGAGGTTGTTGGGCTCCTCCCAGGCTGTCTGGTGGATGACGCTGAAGAGAGGGATCCCCTGGGCTGGGGCTGCCCCTCCACCATCTGCTGGACTTCCAAGGGCCACCCAGCCCAGCCCCGCCACTGACAGGAACAGGAGGGAAAACATCTCCTGGGGCCTGAGCGGTTTCTGACGTAGATCTGTTCGGGGGAGCAAGAAGAAAGACAAGCAGGTCAGGACTCAGGCAGGAGGTCAGAAGTGCTTTCAGAGAGAGGTCAGGGGCCATTGTTATCGTGGTTTGGCTAGCTGTCCCTTTAGTGTGGGGAAACTGTGGCCACTGAAGTCACTGTGGAGGAAGAAAGAATCCTGGGCATTCTCTGAGTAGAGCAGCACTCATGTACCAGGTTTTGAGCCGGATCATCCTCCATCTGATCTGCCTCTGGACACCTTTGTGTATGGGATTTCTAGTTGGGGCTCCAGCTGCTGCTGCGACTGATCCCACAGCTTAGAAGCTGAGCCTGACTGCATGGGGACTTGGCGGGAGGATCCCAAAGGCTGTGGAGTGGGGAGGGTTGGGGGTCCGCTCCCCTGGGGTGCCCCCTCCCCCCACACCGAGACACGCTTAGTGTACAGTGCTCTGCACGCAGCAAGCGCTCAAATACGATTGAATGAATGAATGGACTGCTCTAGGCTTGGGTTAACTCAGAGCATTTCCACAAAATGGCTCTGAGGGGCCAGTGTTTTCTGGGTACCAGACGCCTCCAATAATGGGGAGCCTGGGGAGACAGACATGCTCACAGGTCAGAGTCTCCAGGAGGAGAGTCATGGGAGCTGATATAGGTCAGTGGTTTCAGGACAAGGCCCCTGAAGCAAGTCAGCCCACCAACCTGCCTCACAGCGCAGCTGCCCCTATGGAAGTCAATTAGCTTGAACAGCAAGTTCCTTTTAGGGGTCCTTTTCCTGAAAAATAGTGGTCAGTAGCCCTTCCCAGTAGCTTCTCACTAGCCCGGCTGTCCAGAAAGAGGAGTGGATCCCAGATTCGGCCAAACCGACCCCCACGAGTCAAACAGCCTGTGAGCAAATGTCTGAGCCACTGCCCAAGGGATGCCTGCCTGTTTAGACCAGAGGTATCCACACAAGCGTAATTAGCTGGTCCTGGCCCTCGTTGGGGACTCGAGTCCGGCCACAGTTAGTGCTGGGACTCGGTGGTTTTCCCCGGATCGGGCTTGGGCTCAGCCTCCTTAGTTCCTCTGCGTGCTGAAGCCACTGGGCATGGCTTTCTCAGAGTCAGAGCATGTGGCACAGGCAGCATTTCTAAGGCTCGTTCCTTGCCCTCTAGGAGAGGCCCTTCCACCCTAAGCTGGAAGTGGACGACTAGATGAAGCTACAGAAATGGAATCAGTAAAGCTTTGTACCTACCAGTCAGGTGTCCTGATGTTGCCTGCTCTGTTGTTTTCCCTCTGCTTCTTTTAAAGACCCCCAGAAACCAGTGACTCAGATGGTTTAGGACTGAAGCCCAGACTCCTGCCTGTTCTCCAGCTCCCCACTCCACCCACTCTTAGTTCTTTCTTCCCCTTTCCCGGCTCCTCCTCCTCCTCCTCTTGCTGCTTTTCTTGAGATCTCCTTTCCATCTGTCACCTCCCCCAGCTATCCCTGAGAGGGTCTGTTTTCACACTGGCCCCTCCCCTCATCCTCTTCTGTGGTCAGCTCTTTCTCTCCTGAGGTTCAGGAGGCCTTATTATTTGTTTCCCAGTCGCCACTCCCTCCTGATCCTGCCTCCCCTAATGAGTGAGTTATGTTCTTGGAGCATCCGAGGATGAAGGGTTAATAGCGAGTGTTGTCAGCCGGTCCCAGCTCTGTTATTCCTCCCGAGCTGCAGCTTTCCGAGGTTTTCCTGGTCACAGGTGCTTTCCGTCTCCTTAAGGTGTGAGTTTTGAACCCTCTCAGGAAAACATGTGGATGCTGAGGGGAGCCCCGTGGAATTGAAACCTGGAATGAGACACGTACTTTGGACATTTCACTTTGCACTTCCCCAAGAGGAGTAATCATTTGTGCCCAGGCGTGGGAGAGGTCAGTTCATCAGAAACCCGAGATATAAGAGGATCTCGGTCCTCAATCCACAAGGCACCGGCTGTACAGTTTCTTGAAAGCCAGGTGTGGGTTGTGGCTGAGGAGGGGAGGAGTGAAGGGAATTCCAGGAAGCAAACATCACTGGGAACCAACCCTGATGATAAATAGCATCTTTCTAACCCGTCGTTCGAAGTTTCAGGTAAAGCCTAGGCTAACCAATGCTTCAGGCTGTTTCTGCGCTTTTGAACCTGCACCTCTAAGGGTCCCGTCCTCTTACAGCTCCCACAGCTGAGAAATGAGGGAATTAGCTAGCCCCTGAGTTCACACAGACCCTGAGGTCCCAGAAGGGCTTATCTCTTCTCCTGCCACTTGTTATCCACGGGGTCTGGAAGAGTGCCAGAACACCCAGAGAAGACAGGCAGTTTATCTTAATGGGATATTTGGGGGGTCCCCTCTGAACCCTTCTGCTCAAATGAGTCAAACGTCCGCTTTGAACAGAGATGCCATTATTTGAGGGCTGGAGGATGTGATTCCGCAAACTGATGATGAAAGATGCCGACACGTTGGCATAAAGAGGAAATGTTTTCAACTATCTGTTCCTAGGTACAGATCAATCACAGAATCAATAGTATTTATTGAGCACTGTATTAAGCACTTGAAAGAGTACAATACAACAGAATTAGCAGACATGTTCCCTGCCCATAATGAGTTTATAATAATAATAATGATGGCATTTAAGCGCTATGTGCAAAGCACTGTTCTAGGAGCTGGGGGCAATACAAGGTGATCAGGCTGTCCCACGTGGGGCTCACAGTCTTAATTTTATAGATGAGGGAACTGAGGCTCTGAGAAGTTGTGATTTGCCCAAGGTCACACAGCACACGTGGCGGGGTGGGATATGAACCCATGACCTCTGACTCCAAAGCCCATGCTTTTTCCACTGAGCCACGCTGCTTCTCTTATAATCTAGAGGGAAGGTCCTTGCCTGTAGGAACTGGTGGGCAGGTGCTTGCTGGGACTCACAGGTCCTATCCAGCTCCGCCCCAGATCGTAAACTCCTTGAGGATAGGGTTGTGCCTACTTACCCTATGCTCCCAGTGCTCAGTAGTGCTCTGCACAAAGTAAAATAACTCAGGAAGTAGCATTAATTGATTATGGGCAATTACAGCTACTAAGGCTCAGACTAGAAATAGGCAACCAAGAAGTGTGGGTATGTGAGGAAAGCTGGGATGAAAGGATAAAGCTTTGGAAAAGCCTGGGTAAATGGCAGATGAGAACAATTCAGAATGAAGCAGTGGAATGGACAGTGCTGGGTATTGATTAGAAGCCAGGTTTAGCGCCTCTTTCCAAGTGTTCATCCTGGCCCTGCTCATATGAAGGACTAGAATAATGCAAACACCAGTTTGGTAAGCGACTGCTTCAAGGGAAGAGCCTGAGAAATGGTAATTTACCTCTCCTGAACAGCGATTTTTCTCCAGGAAGTAGTTCCTAAGTTGGGCATGCTAGAAGTAGCATGGTCTAGTGGACAGAGTATGGGACTGAGAGGCAGGAGACCTGCTCTTCTAATCCCGGCTCCACTGCTTGGCTGCTGTGTGACCTTAGGGAAGTCACCTAGTCTCTCTGGAGCTAGGACTGTTTCCTCATTTGTTAAAGTAGTCAAAGATATGTGTTCTCCCTCCCCAGTAGACTGAGCCCCATGTAGAATGGGCACTGTCTGATCAGATTGGATTGTATCTATCCAGCACTTAGCACACTGCTTGGCAAAGAGTAAATGCTGAGCAAATACTATTATTATTATTATTATTGTTGTTGTTTTATGGTATTAAAAGTGCTTACTATGTACCAGGCACTTTACTAAGCGCTGGGATAGATAGAAGCTAATTGACGCAGTTCATGTCCCTAATGGGACTCAGTCTTAATCCTCATTTTTACAAATGGGGTAACTGAGGCACAGAGAAATGAAGTGACTTGCCCAAGGTCACACAGCAGACAAGTGGTGGAGGTGGGATTAGGACTCAGTTCCTGACTCTCAAGCCTGTGCTGTATCCACTAGTCCATGCTGCTTATCTATTATTATTATTATTGTTTGATGGCCAGAGCCACGAATAGAATGCTAAGGATGAGGATGAGGTTTCTCTAGGATTCCATCATTAAAGAATCTCAAAGCCCTAAAAGTAGGAACAGGGTAAGGCAGTGAGTATTGAGATGACTTTAAATTCTACACTTCATTCTTCTTCACATCATGAGAGAAGTCTCTGGGAAGGAGATTGAAAGCGAAGGGTGTCTCCCGTTCCTTCAGCTCTCATCCGCAATGGTCCATCTTTGGCCACAAATTGCCAGGTCGCACACAGTCTCTCGAAATGGGGAGAACACATGACCCCAAAGGATGGACTGGTGGCCTCAGCTGAAACAGTTTGCTTGTTTGCCCCTCCGTAGCAGGGGATGCTGTGGGGTGGCTGCAGTCCCGGACAGAGTCTTCAAAGCCCAGGAAGGGTCCGTCCATTCTACTCGAACCAACCGAGGCTGGGCTAGCCAAGTCTGCCATTCCCTTCACCTCTGGGGCGCTGGACGCGCACGGCAGGCACTGGAATGTACAGGCCGGGAAGCTGCCGCATTCCTCACTGACACAGCAGATAAGCAAGAGCAACGAGAAAGGAATTACGGGAGGAGACGGTACCAGGTTGTAAAGTCCCGAGCATGAGCAGGCTCTCGGGGAACGGTATGCGTGAAAGTCCGTTCAAAGGGAGTTTCGAATGACAGGAACGAAAATATCAAAGGGCCGTGTGTTCCCGGGGAAAGGCGGCTGGTGAGGAAATAGCCTTGGGGTGATAAAGATAGTGACTTTCTGAGACTCAAGTTTATTTTTTGATGGTGATGCTGGTAGCGATAATGTTTAGGCAGATTTGCACAGAGCATGCGTAAGAACTAAATCATGGCTTCTCTGGATCATGCCAAAAGGTGGAGGTGGAAGAGTGGAGTTGAGCAGTTGGGGCCTGCCCTGTCTCTTTCACCCTTTCTGTCTGAACTTTAGGGAAAAGCACTGTGAGGAATGGATTAGCAATTTAAGGCTGGTTTCGACTTGACATTTTAAAAAATAGTATTTGTTAAGCGCTATGTGCCAGGCACTGTACTAAACGCTGGGGTAGAGATAAGCTAATCAGGTTGGATACAGTCCATGTCCCATATAGAGCTCACGGTTTTAATCTCCATTTTACAGATGAGGTGACTGAGGCCCAGAGAAGTGAAGTGACTTGCTCAAGGGCACACTGAAGACAAGTGGCAGAGCCTGGATTAGAACCCAGGTCCTTCTGATGCCCAGGCCCTATCCACTAAGGCTGTGCTGCTTGGCACCAGATCAGATTGCCAATCAATTCATCTATTGCATTTATTGAGGGCCTACTATGTGCAGAGCATTGCGCATCATACTAAATGCTGGAGAGAGTACAAGACACTAGCTGGTAGACATGATCCCTGCCCTCCAGGAGCTTACAATTTGGGACTGCCATAGTTCTGCCAACCGTGGCAATAATATTGTGAGTAGAAGAGGGTTAGAGGGGTAGGGTTAGGGTGAGCAGTAGTAGAGGGAATTATTTCATACTCTGTGAAGCCTGCAAAGACTGGTTCTTTCATGAATAGGGATATCAAGACCAACAATAACCAGCAGAATTGCTAATTATTCTCTTGTGGGTTCCAGCATTTCAAAGAGCCTCAGGAATGTCTGGTTTTAAGACTTCTTGGAGAGAGATCTAGAGCTGGGATGGGTGGCATAGGGGATATGGGTCGCTTGTTTGCCCTCTTGGTGTCTGTCCCCTGGCATTTGCCAATAGTAATTTTGCTATTTCTTAAGCACTTACTATGTGCCAAGCAAGGAAATAAGCACTGGGGTAGATACAAGATAATCAAGTTGGACACAGTTCCTGTCCCATATGAGGCTCACGGTCAAAGAAAGGGGGAGAACAGGTATTAAATTCCCATTCTGTTCTCTGTCTCCCCCTTTTAGACTGTGAGCCCACTGTTGGGTAGGGACTGTCTCTATGTGTTGCCAATTTGTACTTCCCAAGCGCTTAGTACAGTGCTCTGCACATAGTAAGCGCTCAATAAATACGATTGATTGATTGATTGATTTTGCAGATGAGGAAGCTGAGGCAAAGAAAAGTAAAAGTGACTTGCCCAAAGTCACAGAACAAAGTGGCAGAGCCAGAATTTCTTTTGTGGTATTTAAGCACTTACTATGTGCCAGGAACTGTGCTAAGTTCTGGGAAGGATATAAGATAATCAGGTCAGACCCAGTCCAGGCCCCACATGGGGCTTACAGACTTAATCTCCATTTTACAGATAAGGTAACTGAGGCACAGAAGTAAAAAGACTTGCCCAAGGTCACCCAGGAGACAATCAGCAGAGTCAGGATTAGAACCTAAGTCTGCTGACTCTCAGGCCTGTGCTCTTTTTCCTTGGGCCACTAAGCCCTTCTGGCTGATGACCTTTGGGGTCCCTTTAATGAGGAGAACGAGCTTAATCTAAGATCATTTTACTCATCCTCGGGAAACTTTGGAATAGGTCGGAGGCAGAAATCATGGCTTCCTGGGGCGATTTGGCATGATGATGATGATGGAGTCTCCCATCCTTAAACAACTGGCAGACAGTGTCTGGTTTGTAGATGAGGCTCAGTGAAGCAGTGAGAGAGGAAAGCCAGGTCTTCTCAAGGCAGCTCTGTGTTGTTTTGGACCCTATACATCCAGGCTGAACTACCTAAAATGTAAGGGATGGGGGAATAGCAGCCTCATGTCTGCATTATTCCCAAGTAATTCTGGGCTGAGAACTGGTTGGAAAGTCGGAGCACTCCCACCTTGCCCCCGACGTACTGAGTGATCCTTAGACAAGCCTCTTAGATCTTCTGGGTTTCCATGTCCCCAGGACATGTTGGAAGGTGAACTCATCAGTGCATGCTGATAGATGTTGACAGGAGTGGTATGTACACGTGGAGAGAGAGGCCTAATGGAAGAGTGTTGGCAAAGCACTGTCAGAGTTTTGGAAGAAGAGAGCAGGTAATGTGTAAAATTAAGGCATCTCTCTCAGTTGATTGCCTAACAGAATGAGCAGGTTTACCAACCAGGCAGTAAGTATAGGTTTTTTTTTTTTTTTTAAAAAAAGGACGTTCAATATGACTGATCATGCCATTGGTACATACTTGGTGTCAATTTATAACATTTCACTGCTGCTTAACTTTTTTGAGATATTTCCGGTGCCATGCTATCACAGAAGAGGTTAACGTGATTTCATCAAGGGCTAAAATATTAGTCCAATGAGGTGAAGTCGAAGACAGACATGGGTGGTGGAATGTTAGGTTCAAGAGAGGTCAGAGGACGAGCCCTGTCCTGGAGGCTGCCAAACTCTACATCTCAAGGAGGGAGGCGGATGCGAACTGATAACATAATAATAACTGTGCTATCGGTTAAGTGCCTGTTATGCCACTGGGCAAAACACTGGGGTAGATACAAGATAATCCAATCACAACACAGTCAAAGGACAGACAGGACATGGTCTTGGATGTGGTGTGAAATACCGACTTGCTTGTTTACATAATAGGGCAGCCTCTTTGTTATTAGCAGAGTTTTCTCGAGAGCTTGAAGGGCTAAGGTATAATGGAGTTAAACAGCTGCAAGACCAAGATCAAACCAATTCCAATTCTTACCTTGCTGATATTCCTTAATGTTTCTGTGGGGTAACAATAATAATGATGGCATTTAAGTGCTTACTATGTGCAAACACTATTCTAAGTGCTGGGGAGGATACAAGGTGATTAGGTTGTCCCATGTAGGGCTCACAGTCTTAATCCCCATTTTACAGATGAGGGAAATGAGACACAAAGAAGTTAAGTGGCTTGCCCAAAGTCACACAGCTGACAAGTGGCAGAGTTGGAATTTGAACCCATGACCTCTGACTCCAAGCCTGGGCTCTTTCCAATGAGCCAGCTACACTGCTTCTCTAACCAACTACATTGTCCTCTCCCAAGCACTAAGTACAGTGCTCTACACACAGTATATGCTCAATAAATATCAATCAATGGTATTTGCTGTGAGCAGAGCATTGTTTAAGCTCTTGGGAGAGTACAATACAACATGCTCCAGGCCCATAGTGAGCTTACTGTTTAGAGAGGAAAGACAGCTATTAATATAAAGTGCTGTGGGGCTGAGGGTGGATTGAGTAAGAAAGGATAGGGAAAGAAGAGGGGATGGGAGCTGCTCTGCTCATCCAAGGCTGTCCCTTTTTTTCCACACAGGCAGGAAGAGGGCTAGGTAATAGGGCTATGTCTCTTGTAGGGATGGAAAACAATCTGGTCAGCCAGACTGAAGCCAGAAAGCAGTATGGTTGTGGCTAAGAGCAAATTAACATTTGCCTCGGGCAATAAGAAAGTCGGTTCCTGTTTAGAACATTTCCAAATCCCATTTCCCAACAACCCCCACACACTCCTGGCATTGCCCAAGCCCTAATTCAGCAGTGCAGTCAGCTCCATCCCCTGCAGGGTACACCCTTCCTTGGAAATCTTCCTTTCCCACTCTTGGCAGGAAACTCTGGAAAGCAAAGGCAAGGTAGATGTGGACCGTAAGAGGCATTCAACTGGAGAGAGAGAAGAGGAAGGAAAGAGGAAACTTTTTTTCTGTTGGCCACTTGGATCAAATTTTGAAGGCCCTAGTCAGGCAATTATTTAAAAAATAAATGAAGCACTTACTATGTGCCAGGCACTGTACTAAGTGCTGGGGTAGATACAAGATAATTAGGTTGGAAACAGTCCATGTCCCACGTAGGGCTCACAGTCGTAGTCCCCATTTTACAGATGAAGTAACTAAAGTACAGAGAAGTTAAGTGACTTGCCCAAGGTCACACACTCTGCCAAGACAAAGTGGCAGAGTCAGGATTAGAGCCCAGGCCTGTGCTCTCTCCACTGCTGCTTCTCTTATCACCCCTTACTTAAATGCTTCCACAGAATGAGAATGACTCTGAGTTTTGGTTTCTAAAATGAACTGATCTTTCTTGTTTGGAATGCATTCCTCCATCATGGCATACTGCTTCTTTCTCAATCAGCATTCACTCAACTGCAAGTCCTGTGACTATTTCTTCATTTGAGGAAATAAAGGGGGAGAGGTTTCCACAGAAAAGCCACCACAAGGGCTGAGTATCTGAGCAGGGAAACAGTGCTAATATGCTCTTTAAGACCATCGGTGCAAGGAAAAGTGTTCTCTTGAGGAATTACAAAATCAATCAGTTGTATTTGAGTGTTAACTGTGTGCAGAACACTGTGAAGTACTTGGGAGATTGCCACATAAGAGTTGGTAGACATGTTCCCTGCCCACAACACAAAAGAGCTCTGAAGAAAATATATATTGTGTAATGAATACTCAGGACAGTGATCTCTTCCTTATTATTTACCTTGGAATGAGGTTAATAGAGAGATCTTTCTCCCATGTTACAGATGAGGAATACTGAGGCACAGAGGGGTTAATTGCCACTTTTTAAAAATGACAGTAGTTATGTGCTTACTATGTGCCAGGGACTGTACTAAGTGCAGGGTTGATACAAGCTAATCCAGTTGGACAGAGTCCCTGTTTCACATGAGGCTCAGTATTAACCTCCATTTTACAGATGAGGTAACTGAGGTACAGAAAAGTGAAGTGACTTACCCAAGATCACCCAGAAGACAAGTGGTGGAGCTGGAATTAGAACCCAGGTCCTTCTGATTCCCAGGCCCGTGCTGTACCCACTAGACCACGCTGTTTTTCGGTTACCCAGCCAGCCAATGTGAAATGCTCTGCCCACCCCCACATAGGACCTGGAAATTGAAAATGGAAAGAATGTTGGCCTAGGAATCAGAGAACTTGGGTTCCAATCCTGGTTTCTCCGCTTGTCTGCTAAGTGACTTTGGGCAAGTCACTTAACTTCTCTGTGCTTGTTCCCTCATCTGCAAAATGGGGATTCAATGCTCATTTTCCCTCCCACTTAGATTGTGAGCCCCATGTGGGGACTGATTATCTTGTATCTATATACTAATAATGGCATTTATTAAGCACTTACTATGTGCAAAGCACTGTTCTAAGCGCTGGGGGAGGTTACAAGGTGATCAGGTTGTCCCATGGGGGGCTCACAGTCAATCCCCATTTTACAGATGGGGGAACTGAGGCCCAGAGAAGTGAAGTGACTTGCCCAAAGTCACACAGCTGACAATTGGCAGAGCTGGAATTTGAATCCATGACCTTTGACTCCAAAGCCCGGGCTCTTTCCACTGAGCCACGCTGCTTCCCTACTACAGCACTCGACACAGAGTAAACGCTTAACAAATACCACAATTGTTATTAGACTCAGAGAGCAGGAAGAGATGAAAAATCGTGCCTTCAGGGTCTTCCTTTTGTCGTCCCCTTTTGCTGACTTTTCATGGGAATCAGTATTTGTTGGGGAACTCTGGGGAATGCAGGGGTGACGGTGGCCTGTATTTGTTTTGGGGCTGGGCTGTGAAAGGTCATGGGGATGGCTCGGAAGGTGAAAAGGTAAGCGTGGGAAGCGCTACTAACCATTTAAAAATTCTCTGCAAGACTGCTTCAGGCCTTGAGTTACGTGGGAGCTGGAGGCCAGCACGGGATTGAACGGCTCAGGGTGGGAGGGTAGGGTTGGAGTGGCCGAGAATCTCCAACTTGTCTGAGTTGGCTCTCTCCGCTGCCTGGTAAGAGAAACAGCTGCATCTTGTGATATGGAAACCACTGCCCCAAAGCTTATTAAGTGAATGTCCTTCAGCCTCACTCCCTAAGAAAGCTGTAATTTCTCTCCTCCTGCTGTCTGTTTGAATGCTCATCACATTCCCAGAAGCCTTGGAGGAGCAGGAGGATTCTGCAGAAGGGCAACAGTAGATTGAAATAGCACACTTCCCTCAGGAAGCAAAGTATTTGCAAGGAAAGCTCATTGACTAACATAAGAACTGTGGCTGTATCTTGGCTCTATCTTGCATCCACCCAAACAGTGCACATTCGAACTCAAATTTTTATTTCTGTGAAGAAAAACTTGAAATGGAAGGAAACCAGGTAAAACATGCTTTAAAGTTCTAAATATCAACAGCTCTGAAGTCAGTTGCCCTTTCAACGACCAAAAATTGAGTGGCCATACCAACATTCTCCCTAAAATGAGTTTCCCTTCCCATATAACCTGAATCCCTATCACCTTCCCCAATGTAATCATTATAAAGTGTATGCAAGCCCCCAGTTCTTCCCTTTGGTGACCAGGTCCTTCCTATAGTATATGCCTGGGAAAAGACAGGAAATGCCAAATGGTACTCCTACCGGTCCCGACTCTATCCTGAGAAGGACTCAGACACTGTCAGCCGAGTGAAGCTTTCTCAACGTAAAATTCTGGAAAAGCCATAGTCTTAGATTGGAAAAACTCTGCTTCTCTAGCCACAGTTGCTTCCCAATTGCTCACATCATATTTGTTATTATTTTTATCTCATATTTTTGTTTTCATCTTCCCTTATGCATCTGTTGCCAACCTCCTTCTTCCCTCAAACTTGGATGATGAGCCCTCTGGGGACTGGAAACTATGTTTATATCTCACCTGAGCTCTGTTCCCAGTGTCTTGCACATGGATGCTTTTTATGGTCTTTGTTAAGCCCTTACTATGTGTCAAACGCTGTTCTAAACCCTGGGATTGATCCAAGTTAATCTCTTGGGACACAGTCTCAGTTCAGCATGGGGTTCACAGTCTAAGTAGGAGGGAACAGGTGTTTAAAGACTGGTAACTACTACTAAATCATTCGCCACCTTCTCCATCAGTCACGGGGATTAAGACTTTGAGCCCCAGTGGGAGAGGGTCTGTCCAACTTAATTAGCTTATATATACCCCCAGCTCTTAGAATAGTGCTTGGAACATAATAAGCACTTAAATGCCATTATTATTGGTAGTATTAATAAGAATAATCATGCACATTTTTAATGGTATTTAAGTTTTTTTTTAATGGTATTTGTTAAGCAGTTAGTATGTGCCAGACACTTTACTAAGTGCTGGGGTAGATACAGCATAATTAGAATGGATACTTCCCTGTCCCAACTAGAGCTCACAGTTTTAATCCCCATTTTACAGATGAGGTAACAGGCACAGAGAATTTAGGTAACTTGACCAAGGTTGCACAGCAGACAAGTAATGGAGCTGGGATTAGAACCCAAGTCCTGTGACGCCCAGGCCTGTGCTCTTTCCACTTGGCCACGCTGCTTCTCTTATACTTATTTGTTTCTGGGAAGATACCAAAGGGAAAAATATTCAAATCTTGATGTTCTGTATCAGAGAAGCATGTACATTCTAGACTGTGAGCCCATTGTTGGGTAGGGACAGTCTCTATATGCTGCCAACTTGTACTTCCCAAGTGCTTAATACAGTGCTCTGCACACAGTAAGCTCTCAGTAAATACGACTGAATGTGAAAAATATTTTCCTAAGGAATATGAAGAGATAATCCAAAGGGACATGGTATAAATGAGTGCATCAATGCAAAGTTCTTTGGGTACTAATGTATCTCTCCCCCTCTAGGCTGTAAGCTCGTTAGGGCAAGGAATGTGTCTGTTGATTGCTATACTGCACTTTCCAAAGCACTTAGTACAGTGCTTTGCACGAAGTAAGCATTCAGAAAGTACGACATTGAATGAATAAACCATGGAGTACAGGATGGGCCAACTTTAAATACACGGCTCATAGACTGTGTGTAGGACAAGAAGTTTCCAGTACATTTCTTATAGTTTGAGTCAGGCTCTTCCAGGCCTAAGCTACTTAGTGGCTGTACATTAAGTCCCCATAGAAGTGGCATTAATTTCCTCAGGACACCAGGTTTTAATTCAGGGGGCTGCTGCTTCAGTGACAGAAGAAATCTGGCTATATGAGCACTCCTAATCAATCAAAATTTAGTACTCTCCTCTCCTAGTGAGCCAAATGTCATTTTACTTGGTTATCCAGACTTGGGATCAGTTTAACCAGGTCCAGTTAGCTTGAAAAATCATCATCGGAGGTATTTATAGAGCACTTACTCTGTACAAAACACTGTACTAAGTGCTTGGGAGACTATGCTACAGCAGACTTTGTAGACATGTTTCCTGCCTACAAAACTTATAGTCTTTCTGTTCTATTAACATAGCCTGAAAGAGCTTCCCTCAATCAAAGGTATTTGCTGAATTTATGGCATTTATTGAATGTCTCGAGTGCAGGGCACTAAACTTGGACTTGGAATGAACAACAGAAGTGAAACACCTGGTCTCTGCCCTCAAGGAAATGACAGTCTAATAGTAGATTTCCAAGCAACCACTAGGTAGCTTTGGACCTGGGTAAATAAATCTAGCTGCATCTGTTTTTCCTCCTGAGATAGGTTTACTGCTTTATTTAGAAAATAAAATGCATCTTTTAAGATATGCAGGATAAACTCTCTCTCCCCAAAATCTAAGTTGGCCCTGTTACAAATTACTCAGAGCACTGTGATATACCAAAAGTCCAGTGCTTAGAACAGTGCTTGGCACATAGTAAGTGCTTAAGAAATACCATCATCACTTCACAGGTGGTAGTCAGTCTTGCTCTATTCCATCTTTCCTCCTCTTTCTGTTGATTCATTGCTCCAGGCGACCTGCTCTCCAAAGCTTCAAGCCCAGTTCCAAGATTCATTAAATCTGTCACCTGAAACACCTGCTTGGTCAGGCAGAGGATGTTTGATGAAAGTTCGGCAGACCGTAGACTCAGGTGATTGTAGGGAGAGAGGTGGTAGTGTTACTCAGTTGAGAATATTTACCACTGAAGTATTTCAAGATCTGTAACCTATGCAAACACTTGGCAGATGAAACGCCGGGTTATCGCAGTGTCATCCTTTTTGGGTACTCTGGATGTTCATGCCAACTAAAGCCAGCTTCATTTCATTCCTGACCTCCGGTTAATTTATGGAACAGTTCTTCGTCAAGGGTCTCATTCTGGCCTTTGGAACGTGTGGATAAGAAAATGTAGCCACCGATGTACTCATGCACTACCTTGCAGTCTGCACTCACGCAGGAGAAAGCGATAGACACATTTTGGTCAAACTCAATGGCAACCTGGAACACAAGGCAGAATCAAATAGGAAAAAGTCAGTGCTCATGCACTGCCTTGCAGTCGGCACTCACGCAGGAGAAGGCGATAGACACGTTTTGGTCAAACTCAATGGCAACACGGAACACAAGGCAGAATCAAATAGGAAAAAGTCAGTGCCAGAGCACGTAAGCCTATTTTGCTGGCAGAGAAATCTAGTTTCCTGGAAAGGTAAATTAACCTAATCCCCACAACTGGTCACAACTCCAAAGCTTTGGTTTGAAAAATCGCTTTCTCTGTTCATCTGGTGCCCTCTCGTGGAGCCAGCCTCACGGTGAGTTGAGAGAGACAAACTCTAAAAGTGACCTGAAACAGATTCTTTGAAAGACTCCTTTTGGATTGTCCAGGAATGGGGATTTCAGGAAGTAGGAATTTCCCTTTTCCAGTCGGAGCAACAGAGGACTGAGGCAGCTCATGTGTCAGGATTTCCCTGCGGAGTTTACTGTTCCTATATTCACCCTTAAATGCTCTAATTTTGCATTCTAGAGAACCGTGAGGATCCAGACTGGATCTGAGACGAGGTCTATTGATAAAGGTTCTGCCATCATAGGCCGGCTCCTCTTTCAGCTTTGTGATAAACATTGACATCCCCTACTGTGAATAAAGCGTATTCTAAGTTGTTAAAATTTTTATGTTTGTCTCCCCTGTGGGCTGGGAAGATGTCACTTTATTATTATACACTTCCAAGTGCTTAGCTCCCTGCATTGCACCAAGCAGGCACTTGGTAAATGGTACTATTATTCATTCATTCATTCAGTCATATTTATTGAGTGCTTACTGTGTGCAGAGCACTGTACTAAGTGCTTGGGAAGTACAACTTGGCAACATATACAGTCCCTACCCAACAATGGGCTTACAGTCTAGGAAGGGGAGACAGACAACAAAACATATTAACAAAATCAAATAAATAGAATAGTAAATATGTACAAGTAAAATAGAGTAATAAATCTGTACAAACATATATACACGTGCTGTGGGGAGGGGAAGGAGGTAGGGTGGGGGGGGATGGGGAGGGTGCTCAGTCTGGGAAGGCCTCCTGGAGGAGGTGAGCTCTCAGTAGGGCTTTGAAGGGAACCACTACCAGTACTACCACTTCTAAATGGGCTAGTGAGTCTCACAACAATCCGAATCTCTCTCAGCTATATCCTTCTAAAGCACGTATTTTATAAGACTGAAGCATCTTGTATTAATTGGCCCATGTAATGATGAGTCTAAAATTCCTTATTTAATCTCATAATGAGTGCATGACAGTGAAACAAATGATAATATATTGTCAGCAATTTGGGGGATTTGGCTACTCTCGCTAATTCATAAAGTGGGCTGAGCTAAATTGGAGAAAATGGAGTAATTTTTTGTTTAAACTTAAGATATTGTCAAGTTGCATGTGACTTGCCTGTAAAAGTTACAGCAAACTTGTGGTCTGTTTGCTTTCAAAATACGAGAGCCTTCTATCTGAACACTGTAATTCCTCAGAACATCTACCCATATAATAACAATAATAATAATGGCATTTGTTAAGGCTTACTATGTGCCAAGCACTGTTCTAAGTGCTGGGGTAATTACATGGTAATCAGGTTGTCCCATGTGGGGCTAACAGTCTTAATCCCCATTTGACAGATGAGGTAACTGAGGCACAGGGAAGTTAAATGACTTGCCCAAAGTCACATAGCTGACAAGTGGCGGAGCCGAGATTAGAACCTATGACCTCTAACTCCCAAACCCGGGCTCTTTCCACTGAGTCACACTGCTTTTCCTTCTCCACATGACCAGCACTGCGTGTAGGAAAAAAAGGTAGCACCATAAAATCATCACTTTACCTGACGGATTTCCCAGTTTACATTCCACTGTTTCATATTTGAGAATCTCCATGTTGTAATTGGGTCCCCCGTGGCTGTGTCTATCCTAATTAACCGATTGTATGAGACTCCCAGAAGATCGTCTTTCTTGCTTCCTTTAAACCTGGAAGAGAATGTTAGCAGAAATTAAGAGACTCATGGTGGACAGGAAACATGCCCAACAGTTCTGCTGTATTGTATTCTCCCAAGTGCTTAGTATAGTGCCCTGTACACTTTGATTTGTTTTTCAAGGAAGATCCACTCAACGGTTAATGGGCCATTTTAGCTGTTATTCAAGGCTGTACTATGTGCATAGGGGGAAGCTGGGGATAAGGGGGAAGAGGGTGTGTGGGTGTGTCTCTCTCTCTGGCTAGGAAAAGGTTCAGTGAACAGCTGTTGCTCAGGGGTTGGAGTTTGGGCTGCCAACCTCCCTGTTTCACCAGACCGTAACCTTGGCATTATTCTTGACCCATGTCTTTCATTCATCTCACACATTCCATCTTTGACCAAATTCTATCAGGTCTTCCTTCACAACACCTCTAGCATCCACCCCTTTCTCTCCATTCAAAATGCTGTTGCAATGATACTTTACCTTGACTGCTGTATCAGCCTCCTCACTGACCTCCCTGCCTCCTATCTCTCCCCTCTCCAGTTCATACCTCTCAGCTGCCCACAACATTTTTCTAAAAAAAGGTTCAGTTCACATCTCCCTACTCCTCAGGACTGCCCATCCACTACCACATCAAGCTCCTTACCTGATATCAGCTTTAAGGCATTCAATCAGCTCTCTTGCCTCCTACCAACCTCGCAGATTTTCTAACACCAAACTACTTGATCTCGTATGTCTCACCACTGACCCCAAGCCCACATCCCCCTTACAATCCATCCTTCTCCCCACCTTCAAAACCCTTCTAAAATCACCTAACTTCTAAGAAGCCTTCTTCCTCATTCCCCCTATCTGCCCTCCTCTCTGTGATATCTATACACTTGGTTGTGTACCCCTTAAGCACTTTGATGTCCCTGCCCCACAGGATTCATGTACATATCCTAAACTCTATTTCCCCTATTGTAATTTATTTTAATGTCTCCCCTTGTAGATGCTAAGATCCTCAATTATGTTAGTCACTATACTTCTCTGTGCCTGTTACCTCACCTGTAAAATGCAGATTAAATCCTCCTTCTGATATAGACTGAGCCCCTGGTGGGACAGGGACTAGCCAACCTAATTTTCTTGTATCTACCCAAGAGCTTAGAACAGTGCCTGCCATATAGTAAGTGTTTAAGAAGTATCTTTTTCCCCCCTCCACAAAACAAAACTGGGGCACATGGGCCTATTTGCTATCATAAGTCAACATGATCTTGTAGATAGAGCCCAGGTCTAGGAATCAGGAGATCCGGGCTCTACTCCCAGCCCTGCCTTGAGTGAAGGCTATAACCAACTAAACAGTGCACAGAAAACTAAGTTGTGAAATTTAGCCTAGAAAAGAGTACAGATACTGCATCTGCCTTCCCACTTCACACATTTTAGACTTCTATTTAATTTTTTGGGTGCAGAATTTATGGTTTGGATCCCTTATAAGAGTTTTATGTATTGCCAAAAGAAGCCTGGCACTTAGCTTCATTCATTCAGTCATACTTATTGAGCGCTTACTACGTGCAGAACACTGTACTAAGCGCTTGGGAAGTACAAGTCAGCAACATATAGAGACGGTCCCTGCCCAACAACGTGCTCACAGTCTAGCTTAAAAAGGGTAGCATTCTAAAAAGGAAATAGAAAAATAATTTAGGGTAAGGGAAAATGAACTGACTTCCAAAGACAGTCAAATGGCCAGGAAACACAGGAGAAAAAACAAGAGAGTAAATCTCATTACCTGACAATGTAATATGCCAGCCCAAATTCAGGCAAGGACTGCCACGCTTGAATAAAACGCAGCTTGGCTTCCACGAGAGTCATCTGGGCCACATTCTGGTGAGCTTCCAGAATGCGAGCTGCCAACTAAGAAAAACAAAGCATTTTATGTTAGCTGAAGCAGTGAAATAGCTTGAGGCCTATATTCAGAGAACAAACGGAAAACCAGTGGTAACTATGCTAAAACAATGAGTTCATTATTCATTGTTTTCCTCAGACGGAAATTACAGAAGGATCAGGAAAAGATTTTGGCCTACGGACCATGTGGTCAGCGTCCCCTGATTCCCGGTCTCAAAAGTCTGTTCTTTGATGGGCTTCTGACTTGTTTGTTTGGAAATGTCACTTTTCATGCCACCTGGCTGAGTTCTGGCCAGAGCTCTGATGAATCCCTATGAGAATCCTTTCCCAGATCCTTCTCTCAAGAATATAAGGATAATTGCCAGTGGCTAGGGCTGTGGGGAAGAGGGCAGACACCCAGTTCTAGAGCATGGAGAGGAAAATACCCACGTGTGCTTTCTGCTGCACACAAGCACGCGGCGATTCTTCGTCACCATGCTGTGCTGCATCCAGAACAGGCTCGTATTATAGGAAGAACATTCCCTGACCTTCCTCATTTGGTCTGCCTCTAAGCTTCTTCCTGTAGCCTTGCTGTTGGCCCAGTGCAAAGAGATCTGCTCTGGGACTAGGAGACCAGGGGGATCTAGTTCTGGTTCCAGGACTGGATCTAGCTGTGGTTCTGCCTGTGGGTGAAGATCATACATGCACTTCGTAATCTGGTGCACCCCAGCTACGCCCTTGCTACACACCGTGCCCCACCAGAAACATGGCTGAAAGGTATGAGAGAGTATGTGGACTCTGCACTCGCACTGTTGTCAATTCCTCTGTGTGTGTTCTTGGAACCCAGAGTCTCAGGTCTGGGGCTCATCTGGCATTTTTGACGGGAAGATCCATACTAGTGCCTTCTTTTTTTGGTTTTCTTTCCCCTTTTACTATTCTAGCCTTTTGACTGGTCTTCTGCTTCCAGGCTCTCCCATCTTTGGTCTGTTTTGCACAAAGCTGCATATATCAACTTTTAAAATTGCCAGTGAGAACACATACCATTCCCCTCCTAAAACCTGAAAAGACTATGGCTCCTCACGTGAGACCCAAACTAGGCTCCTAGTAGTAAATATCATCATCAATCATATTTATTGAGTGCTTACTGTGTGCAGAGCACTGTACTAAGCGCTTGGGCAGTACAAGTTGGCAACATATATATTGACATAAATATTTTTATGTCTGTCTCCCCAGTTAGAGCGTAAGCTCCTTGTGGGCAGGGAACATGTCACTTTGTCATTCTGGACTTTCCAAGTGCTTAATTTGATGCACCGCATCAAGTGGGTACTCAGTAAAAGCTACTGCTGCTTCAAGGCTCTCCAACAGCTGGTTCCTTCTGGCTTTCTTCCTCCACTCTGTTCATGCTCATGTTTTTTCCTCCCAAGTAATCCTTCCAATTGTTCTTAACTGTCTACTTCCCCACTTCCAATCTATTGCTTGTGTCTTTCCACCATCTAGAAGGGCCTCAGTCTTGCCATAACACATCATTCCCCTCCTTTCAATCCCTAAGATCACTTCCTTCGGGATGTATTCCCTGACCTATCCTGTTATCCCATCCAATCAGACACTTCAGTACTTGTTTATTTTTATTGACTTGTGTCCATCATATAAATATTTTTCATTCTCAGCTATATTTGTGAACTTGTGCACATGTCCATTTTATTGTACCTTCCTTCACGGCAGGGTCTCTCTGTCTTTTACTACTTTTGGATAGTCCCTAAGTAGTGAGGAGAGTGCTTGCCATACTTGACACTGATAGGTTAATATCTTAGACACCGATTTAAACCTTTTCTTTCAAAGCATGCTAGGTAGTAATCTTAGTTTGGGACTGTACGTTTAAGTGGATCTATGTCTCCTCCAGTTAGCACCTCTCTGTTGTCCATGAGCCTGAACAGAAAATCATCCCAACAGTTTGTGATACCTGTTTAGACTTGTGCTTTTTTGCACACCGAGGTGACACGAAGCACTCTGGCTTCATGTCCATGCTTTCAGGATCAGAAGGTGCCTGAGAACTGGTATTCCTGTTTTTCATCTGGAGGAATGAGCGAATGCTGTTGATCTCGGACTGATAAGAGCAGTCTGCCATTGTTTTTCCCTTTGATGCGAGAACACAGGCAGCCATCCACCTAGCATACTGGCCTTCCTGCAACAAACAAATGGCAATAGAAACTCAGGGAAGACTCCATCTTAATAAGAACCCTGTTTTCTTTTCCATGTCACGCAAGACTATGTGCTTAGCAATGCAAACACTTAGAACTTTTAGGAACTAGCAGGTTTATGTCCTTTGGCACCTTCGGTGCAATGTGCCTTCGGTACAACAAAAGGGTGAGGGCAAAAGAGATCTGGAAAACACTACGAGTGACTGATTTAACATATATTCCCAGCTGTCAACTGTCCCAAGCTTTTTGAGTTTTACGTGGTATGTCCCTAAAGGAAAGGGACCTTATCCTGGGAACGCTCTAGATTGGGATGGACTTGAATTCGTTCTGAGAGGTGGATCAGCCTGCCATGTGAATGGATTTAGTCCTGGATCATTTAGATGGCTCTTGTATTTTGGATGGATGGCTACTGGATATCGGATGGCTCCGAGCCAATAGTGGCTTTTGCTCTCGGTTGCTCCTACTTGTCCCATTTCAGTCACTCCCAAGTTGTGACCCTCAAATGGGGTTACTAGTAATAGTAATTAAGCCTTTATTGGGGGCAGAGCCTTGTACTAATTGCTGGGAGAGAATACACAGTAGAGAATTAGACACTCTGTCCCTCAGAGGGCTGAATCTAACAATGGTTACTAAAGGTAACTGCCTCAGGGGACCAGGTGAATTGTATCCAAGAAATTGAAGTTAAAACTGTATCAAGTTTTGGGGTTTTACTCACATCCTCACACCTTAAGCACACTTCATTCATTCCATCAGCCACAGGAATCATCAGCTTGATCCCAAATTTCTTTCCTGCTACATTGACATCAGGCACCACTTCACATCCTGAATAAGAGGAGAGAGCAGAAGAGATTGGTTTATATGTGCTAGGGACACTTGGTCTTCTGGATGATCCTAATCTTTTGCAGTGAATGTCTGTATTAACACGGTAGTTAAAATACATTTTTCTCAGCTTCTCATGAGAAGAATCTATTTGGTAAAGATGCATTTAGCCGATTCAGCCTAATTTTTCTTTTTGGTATTTAAGCATTTAGAACAGTGTGTGACTTATAGTAAAGTACTGGGTAGATACAAGTTTATCAGCTTTGACACAGTTCCCGTTCCACATGGGGCTCACAGTTAACGTTGTTATATACTTTGTATTAATCAGTTTGATTTAAAGGGTGCTTATGCTATGCTGATGCTAAAATGATTTCTAATGAAAATCAAAAACAGTACCATGGAAAATGCAAGCTCCTCCCATTGAAAACTGACAAAGGCAGGGACTGACTTGTACTAATTCATTCAATCGTATTTATTGAGCGCTTGTGTGCAGAGCACTGTACTAAGCGCTTGGAAAGTACAATTCAGCAACAGATAGAGACAATCCCTACCCAACAACGGGCTTAGTCTAGAAGAGGGAGACAGACAACAAAACAAGTAGGCAGGCATCATTAGCATCAAAATAGATAAATGGAATTATAGATATATATATATATATATACACACACACCATTAATAAAATAAATAGAATAATAAATATGTACAAATATACACAAGTGCTAATAATTGTGGTAGTTAAGTGCTCACTATGTGCCACACATCGGAGCAGATATGAAATAATCAAGTTGGACACAGTCCCTGTCCCACTTGGGGCTCACAGATTTCTGCTCTGAATCTGCTTCGTTAATCGTGATGGGGACACACATTGAGAGCGACAAATAAATGCCTGAGACGTCAGGGCTGAGAACCTGTGCAGAGGAATTGGTGATTGGTGCTAGGCAAACCCTCAAAACTATCACACTCTCTCATCCCCTCCAGTCATGCTCTGGCTTGGGTGGGGATCACAGTGTGCAGTGAACAGGCAGGAGGATGAGGGGGTACCAGGTTGTGAGTCAGTCAAGCAACCAGCACTGTACTAACCGTATTTGGAGAGTACAATATAACAGAATTAGCAGGCATGTTCCCTGCCCATAAGAAGCTTATTGTGAAGTGTTTTTTGTGTTTTTGGTTTTTTTTTTTAAATAGTATTTAAACACTTACTAGGTGTCAAACCCTGTTCTGAGTGCTGGGGTTAGAGAAGCAGTGTGACCTGGAAATCAGAAGGACCTGGGTTCTAATCAGAAGCAGTGTGGCTCAGTGGAAGGAGCACGGGCTTTGGAGTCAGAGGTCATGGGTTCAAATCCCAGCTCCGTCAACTGTCAGCTGTGTGACATTGGGCAAGTCACTTAACTTCTCTGGGCCTCAGTTACCTCATCTGTAAAATGGGGATTAAAACTGAGCCACCCATGGGACAACCTGATCACCTTGTAATCTCCCCAGCACTTAGAACAGTGCTTTGCACATAGTAAGTGCTTAACAAATACCATTATTATTATTATTATTATTAATAATCCTGGCTGTACCATGTGTCTAGTGTGTGACCTTGGGCAAGTCACTTAACTTCCGTGCCTCAGTTACTTCATCTGTAAAATGGGGATTAAGATTGTAAACCCCATGTGGGACAGGGACTGTGCCCAACCTGATTTGCTTGTATTCACCCCAGTGCTTAGAACAGTGCCTGATGCATAAGTGCTTAACAAATACTACAATTATTATTTTTATAGGTCAATTAGGTCTGGCCCAATCTCTGTATCACGTGGGGCTCACAGTCCAAGTAGAAGGGAGAACATGCATGTAATCCCCATTTTCCAGTTGAGGGAACTGAGACACAGAGAAGTCAAGTGACTTGCCCAAGGTCCTACAGCAAGCAGTTGGCGGAGCTGGGATTAGAATCCAGGTCCTCTTACTCCCAGGACCTTGCTCTTTCCACTAAACCATGCTGCTTCCAAGGTTTTTATGTACAGGAACCACTTTCAGCTGAAGTGACTAGCATTGAACTGATATGCCGAAGCCCTGGTGGGCAGTTGTCAGTGATGATGCTAGTCGCTGCTTAAACAGAAAAGGCCTCATTCTTACCTCTGAGATTTAACTTATCAACTGGTTCTCCAAATTCAGCATCTCGATTTTTATAATAGGCTATTGATGTGTCTCCAAATACAAACCAATATTGTTTGAATGCTTTTAATGATAATTTTTTGGGTCTGCAAAATAAAGAGAAATGAGAATTTAAAGGCTCATCTTGCTGTTCCAACTAGTCAGCTGATCATATTTATTAAGCATTTACAGTGTACAGAGCACTGAATTAAGACCTTGAGAGAGTACCATGAAACAGACACATTCCCTGAGCTTACAGACTAGAGGAGGAGACAGGCATTAATATAAATGAAAAAAATTACAGATATATACATAATTGCTGTGGGGCAGGGAGGGGGGTAATAAAAGGGAGCAAGTAGAATGATGCAAAAGCGAGTGGGAGAAGAGGAAAGGAGGGCTTAGGGAAGGACTGTTGGAGATGTCCTTCAATAAGGCTTTGAAGGTTGGGGGAGTAATTGTCTACTGGATATGAAGAAGGAGGGAATTCCAGGACAGAGGGAGGTCGGGGATAAAATGGATGAGATTGAGGTACAAAAATGAGAAGGTTAGCATGAGAGGAGTGATGTTTACAGGCTGGGTTGTAGGAGAGTAACTAGGTGAAGTAGGAGAGGGCAAGGTGATTGAGTGCTTTAAAGCCGATGGCAAGGAGTTTCTGTTTGATGCAGAGACGGAGGTTCTTGAGAAGTGGTGAATCACACCCTGACCGTTTTTGTAGAAAAATGATCCAGGGAGCAGAGTGAAGTATGGACTGGAGTGGGGAGAGATAGGTAGCAGGGAGGTCAGCAAGAAGGCTGATGCAGTAATCAAGGCAGGACAGGATAAGTATGTGGAGCAAAGTGGTAGTTGGAGAGGAAAGGGAAGATTATCCCAGGTACAATTTTCAACCGTAGAGATTACTAAAAAAGATCAGTCTTCTTATTAATCTACTTTAAGTAGCTTAAAATATAATATTCCAAATATGAGTATTTTTCAGACAAAAGCCTTAAACTTTTTTTGACTTCTAGCATTCTACCGTGGAGTTAAACCCTAGAAAGGATGAGATTTCAAAAATCACAGAACTTTATTTTTCTCCCTGCCCCCATCCCACAACCCCACTTGTGTGTCAGGCCTGTTTTTTTCTGTATAATAATGATGGCATTTATTAAGCGCTTACTATATGTGCAAAGCACTGTTCTAAGCACTAGGGAGGTTACAAGGTGATCAGATTGTCCCACGGGGGGCTCATAGTTTTAACCCCCATTTTACAGACGAGGTAACTGAGGCCCAGAGAAGTTAAGGGATTTGCCCAAAGTCACACAGCTGACAAGTGGCAGAGCTGGGATTTGAACCCATGACCTCTGACTCCAAAGCCCGTGCTCTTTTCCACTGAGCCATGCCGCTTCTCTATATGTATGTCTGTCTTCTCAAGCCACCAGTAATGAAGCTTCTCACCTTTCTGCTTTGTGTCCTTAAGTAGGACGTAGGGAAGCAGTTAATTTTGAAAAGTGGGGAAAAGAAGCAGATAGGGGAGGACGATAGAGATGATTTTCAGAGATAGAAGTAAAATGACATTAACAACTGTGGAATTTAAGTGCTTACTGTGCATGTGCCAGGAACTGTACTAAGCGCTGGGGGGGATACAAGCAAATCAGGTTGGACACAGTCCCTGTCCCACATGGGGCTCCCAGTCTCAATCCCCGTTCTATAGATGAGGTAACTGAGGCACAGACAAGTGACTTGACCAAGGTCACACAGCAGACAAGTGGCGGAGCCAGGACAACATCCCATGACCTTCTGACGTCCGGGCCCATGCTCTATTCACTACACCTACAGAAGTGTGGGGCAGATGCTGGACTGGAAGACCTTTCCTACTTCAACTTATTTTAGGTATGAAAGTCCTGTTTTCAGAGTATTCTGTTGTACCAGGAGAATTGTCTCCAGGAGGGTTCTCTTGTTATTTATCTTAAATGAAGATATGGTGGTCTGTCTTTACAGATTATATAAGAATATATTATATGGCGAAAGAGCACGGGCCTGGGATTCAGAAGGTCATGGGTTCTAATACCGACTCTGACACTTATCTGCTGTGTGACCTTGGGCAAATCACTTCACTGATCTGTGCCTCAGTTACCTCATCTATAAAATGGGGATTTAAACTGTAAGCCCCATGCGGGACAGGGACTATGTGTAACCTGACAAGCTTGTAACAGCCCCAGAGCTTAGTACAGTGCTTGGCATGTAGTAAGTGCTTAACAAATACCAGTCCAAGTGCACTGCCCTTTAGGTGCTCAATAAATGCTATTATTACTATTACTTGAGTTCTTTGGATGAAAAGTGCTCAGACCACATAAAACTTTATGCAGAGCATGACCTAATAAAAAGAACATGGGCCTGGGTGTTTGTGCGACCTGGGTTCATTCATTCATTAAATTGTACTTATTAAGCACTTACTGTGGTTCTAATCCCATCTATGCATCTATGCACCTGTATATATGTATATATGGTTGTACATATTTATTACTCTATTTATTTATTTATTTATTTTACTTGTACATTTCTATCCTATTTATTTTATTTTGTAGGTATGTTTGGTTCTGTTCTCTGTCTCCCCCTTTTAGACTGTGAGCCCACTGTTGGGTAGGGACTGTCTCTATGTGTTGCCAATTTGTACTTCCCAAGCGCTTAGTACAGTGCTCTGCACATAGTAAGCGCTCAATAAATACGATTGATTGATTGATCTATGCCACTGGCCTGCTGTGTGACATTGGATCAATCTTTGTATGCTCACTGTGTACAGGGAATGGGTCTACCAGCTCAGTTACTGTATTCTCCCAAGCACTTAATACAGAGCTCTGTACACAGTGGGCATTCAAGGAACATGATTATTTAACCTCCCTGGATTTCAGTCTCTCACCTATAAAATGGGGATAAAATATATTGTGAGCCCTGTGTGGGATAGGGACTGTATCTGACCTGAAAATTTTGAGCTCACTATTGGCAGGGAATGTATTTGATGTTATATTGTACTCTCCCAAGTGCTTAGTACAGTGCTTTGCACACAGTAAGTGCTCAATAAATAGGATTAATAGTTTTGCCCAGTGCTCAATACATAGGAAATGCTTAATTTTTAAATTATTAGAAATCATTTATTCATTCAATCATATTAAGTGCTTAGTGCATGCAAAGCACTGTTCAAAGTGCTTGGGAGAGTACAATATAACAATAAAGAGACATTCCCTGCCCACATCTAGCTTACAGTCTCTATCAAGGAAATATAGGTACTCTCTCTAGTCACTTAGCTAACAGCAAATAATTTAAAGGTGCTCAAGAAAGAGAGGCCCCACTTATTATTTATTTTTTACACAGTTTGCAGCTGTATAATTTAACACTAACCCATTCTTCAGGTCCCTAACAACAATGAAGGTCTGGTGCAAGTTACATTGTCTTGATTCAACCTGTGTACATGATCTTAGACTCATATTCACTGTTTCCAAAATAATATGAGAAGACAATGGGTTTGGAGATGTACTGAGAAATTCAGAACAGAATATGAGTGTAAGTCAACGGGACTTAGGAGTAGAATCAAAGTAAAGGTATCCAGAATTCAGTCTTAAACATTCCTGGGAGATGGTTAGTATTGCTAGCTTGCAAATATTGTTCCTTGTGTGCCATACTCAAAGAAAAAGCTCAGTGATATCTGCCCCTGCCAAAGTCAATTATTCATTTGATTCCACTGGTTTAAACAATTTTCCTTTCAGGTGCTCTCTGACTAGGGGATTTCAGGGTAACACCTAATGAATTCTAATGAACTGATTTTAGAAATGCATTGAAAAACAAAATCAACCCTTAATCCCTTTGATATTTATATCGTATTGTTATATATTCTTTGATAGTCTTATTTGCATTTGTACATTCAATGCTAGGCATATTCAAGGGAGATAAGAGGCTGAATGCTGTTTGAAGCAAGTTACTTTAAAATTTTCCTTCACTGGAAAAACCATAATATGATAGGAGAATTAGGGATAGAACTTCAAAGAGACATTTGCTCTTTCATCTTAACACACCCTGGTTTTATCACAAATGAGGCATTCATCTCCTTTGTGTAATAATAATAAAAAAAAAGGCAGGCAACCAACTGTGGTGAACAAGATTTAGTTGAACATTTGCAGGTGTGGGCAAATCAGTAGTATGAAATCACCGCCTACCATCACCACTGGCTTTGTTTCTTTAAAATTATGGCTAAGAGCTTTGAGATACCAGATGTTGACATGACTGTAAGCCATTGAAACAACAACATTGTCTCAAGCATTTGATTCATGAAATTTATGTCAAATTGCAGTGACCTAAAATATTAGCTATTTAAAAAAAAGTCCTTCAACATTTTCAGTGTGCATAAGAACTCTGACACTAGGAGAGAAGACTGATTCGAAGCACTGCTTTCCCTGGGAATCTGCATGGTATCTGTGGAATTGAGGTTGGGAGGCGACTCAGGTTCTGTCCCAAAGCTGTGGGTCAGGAGGGGAAGTTGAGGGAGGAAGGGAAGGCAAGTGATGGAACTAGGAGAGGAGAATTGGAGCAAGGCCAGCACCACCATTTAGGTTTTCCAGAAGGGAAACCTGGAATCTTTGGTGCTTGGTGGTGGTGAAAGGAGAGAAGAGGGGCCTAAAGCTCATTGTGGGCAGAGAATGTGTGTGTCTGTTACACTGTACTCTCCCAAGTGCTTAGTACAGGGCTTTGTACACGGTAAGCTCTCAAATACAAGTGAATGAATGAATAAAGGGCAAAATGACCTGCTGAGCCAGTAGTTCTGTTCTTTGATGATTTTAAGTACTTACTATATCCCAAGTGCTGGGGTAGATAGGGTTCAACCCCACAGCTCATATGTGCATATCTTTAAATTATTTATTCATATTAATGTCTGTCTCCCCCTCTTGACCGTAAGCTCACCACAGGCAGGAAACATGTCTGCTAGTTATGCTGTACTGTACTCTCCCAGGTACTTAGTATGGTGCCCTACACATAGTAAGCACTCAAATACCACTGATTGATCCCTATTCCACATAGGGCTCAGAGTCTAAATAGGAGGGAGAACAGGTACTGAATCCTCCAGGGATGTTAAATAACGTGTCCAAGGTCACACAGCATGAAAGTGGCAGAGTTGGGATTAGAACCCAGGTCTTCTAACTCCCAGGCCTGTGTTTTGTCCACTAGGCCTACTTTGAACCATCTCTTCCTTAGAATAAGGCCAGGAAGCTTTCATTCAGGTGGTGGGGATAATTTAAAAAGCAGAATAATTGGCCTGGCTCTCTCTATAATAATAATAATGTTGGTATTTGTTAAGTGCTTAGTATGTGCCAAGCACTTTCCTAAGTGCTAGGGTGGGGGGGGGATACAAGGTGATCAGGTTGTCCCACATGGGGCGCTCAGTCTTAACCCCCATTTTACAGATGAGGTAACTGAGGTTCAGAGAAGTTAAATGACTTGCCCCAAATCACAGAGCTGACAAGTAGCAGAGTCAGGATTAGAACCCATGACCTTTGGCTCCCAAGCCCATGTTCTTTCCACTGAGCCATGCTCTTCTCTCTATATCCTCCCTCCCCTCCAGGAAACAGGTTTAGCTCCAGAAAACTGGGTTCTCACACTCACTCTGAGCTGGCTTAAGGGGTCAGGTCTACAGGGAGCCATAAAATGACCCAGTCCCCCTAAAACTAACTGGGGGTGGGAGTGAGGGAAGAGCAGGAAGGAGGCAAGAAAGAAGAATGAGGTATTGTGTATGGCCAGTGCTTGACCTGAAGTGTTTACTTTGGATGTCTAAGGCTCCCAATAGGTGAAAATAAGAAATAGAAGAGGTTGTTTGAAGAGCTGAAGTGCCTCCTTCACTGGAAGAAGTCATTTTCTTGACTCAACGCTGTAGCCCAAAGACAGATAGCATTAGCCAAGACATCCTATACAAAAAAGTCAGTGGGAAGGATTGGGGGTGAGGGCCCATTTTAGATTCAAAAGTTTTTTAAAAAATGGCAAAGGGATCCTTGTCTACATTGCTTTGTTATAAGTATTTTACTTTTTGTTTTTAACTTACCTAAAGAACTTGAGATTGTCTGCAAGCCTCGGTATATCTGTGATGTCCTCCTAAGCATAAGCAAGATAAAAAAATACTTGGAAGATTTGTTTTGGAAGCTTCTAGGAAATATTTTTTTTTTACCACAAATGAAACATTTATCAAAGTTGATGAAAACTGAACATGGAACTAAAGAAAAAAAGAGGATTTTTAAAAAATGGTCAAGTTGTGGCCTAGATATATCACTGTATATAGGATGACTTCCTTTCAAGTCATCATTTTTTAGAATTCTTTTTTTTTTTAATCTGTGTGCTTGTATGAAGGGGAGAGTTTCAGTGGAAAAGTTACAGCTCATTTGTCACCCTGTCTTCAAAGTTCATTTGAAATATAGTACTGCATAATTTTAAAGTGGGGTGGAGGGGAGAGGGGGAAGTGTATTGTTTAACATCATGCCAAGCTTAGTGGCAAGGTTTACTATTTGGTCTGAATAACAATGCTGTTCTGTGTTATAAGCCCCAACGAGACATGAATGCTAGTTGTATTTTGTGTATTCCTAAAGAATAGGCTCTAGAGTGATTCTAAGAAACCATAGATGGGTCTGCATCTTTTATGCATCTTTTAACCATAGCATGCATCTTTTATGTGTTTGTTCTACTCCCATCCCAAGATGCCATTTTAACTCACTTGATTACAAAAGCACACACTAGAACAGTTACATTGCATTATCTCATTCGTGCTGTGAATTTTTTTTCCCCACTACTTCCCACTAATGGAGTTTACACTACTCTAGTAATTGTACACCCCTAGTTCCTTTCCTCCTGATTCATTCAGTGAGATATGATTCAATAGATTTGGCCACAATTGTCTACACAGGAGAAAGGACGATGGATAAATGCATGGCACTTGATTGCACAGTGACTGGAAAATGTGTATGGATACTGAAGCGAGAACACACAAAGACGGAGTGGTGGATCTCATGTGTAACTAGGAAGGACTTAGTGGATCATTCTAGAGCCATAAAGGGGGCCCAGGATGTGAATGAAGGGACCACAGCTGAGGTGGAGGGTGAGTTACAAAGGCCAGCTTTCAGACCTTCTCCCTGCCCCTATCCCCTCACTGCAGGCTCCCAATTGTAGTTTTAGTAGAACCTAAGAAGGAAGAAAAAAATATGGGCGAGACAGGACAGATAAAGAAGGGTCAAAGTCCCTTTGCCCATGGAGCAGCTCTTTCCATTTCTTTTCTTCTTTCCCCACATTTCCAGCCCTCTGCTCCCTTCTTTCTTCCCTCCCGAACCACCCCCGTGGTGCGTCTCTCTTGCCATTCTTATCCACAACTAAGATTGCTTTCTGTTCAGCAAATTTTATCATGGGCAAAAAAGATCTGGTTAGTGTGGGGGATCAAATATATATAATGAAAATGAAAGCAACAAGATTTAAGCATGGTTTGTTCACTGTTACTACTATATATGAGCAAACAATGATATAAGATAATTTTTAGTTTTACCTGCTAAAGAGAATGAATGCTGAGAAAAGTGCTTAGTATCTAGAATAACTCACTTGAATAACAAAAACATAATGGTAGAAAAGATAATGGCAGTTTCAAGCTAATTTACACATATACCAGCTCAAATTAACTTTTTTTTGTTTCTGGTGAAAATTAGGTTATGATCAAACAGTGGAAACTTACCCTTTTTGATAGGGGAAAAATGAGATGATCATTTTGAGTTAGTAATGATTAAACAGAAACAAAACATACCAAAATATCATCGTTTTTTTCACCATCTAGTGTAACTTCTAAATTAGAGAGTGCAGCATCTATTTCATCAACTTCACCTTCATTTGTGAAATCCTGTGTTTCTGCTGCTAATGTCATTTTGCTGATATGATACTGAAAAAAATTGGAAATTTTATTACTACTATGTACATATACCTTTATTTATTTATTTTTTTTTACCATTTCACACTTCATAGCTCCCAGGAGCAGCCCAAAGCAAACAACGTAAAACACTTTCAATCCCAGAAATTGATTTCTGGAACATTTAAGTGTTTAACATAATTCGATAATCTGCCCTCCAAATAATTATTGAGAGAAATGCTTAAAAGATCAGAGGACTCTAATCTTCCCACTTCCATGTCGCTCTTCCCTAAAGTAATATTTCTAAAGAAGAGATGGCTTGAATGAGTAAATAAGAATTATATGTATTCATGTGTGTGTGTGTGTGTGTGTGTGTGTGTGTGTGTGTGTGTGTATATATACACAAACACTCTCATCTGCTGATAAAGTTTCAGTCATTCAATTGTATTGAGCGCTTACTGTGTGCAGAGCACTGTACTAAGTGCTTCGGAAAGTACAACATAATGATAAACAGTGATATTCTCTGCCCACAGCAAGCTTACCCTATTACCATTCCCCCTGAACCCTAACAAATTGGAAGAGGTAAAAACAATTCCTAACAGAGCAATGTCTGAGACTCTCTAGATAGTTGCTTCATGGTTTGAACTTGCACTGCATCAATAGTGAGTTACCTGCAGGGCAGCAAAGATGAGCATCTCTTCCTCAGTGCAGTCTATTTCTTCTAGAAGAATGGCCCATCTGGCTTGTTCATACAGTTGGTTTATTCGAATGGCATCATACTATTGACAGAAAAAGGGGAAACTAATTGAAGTGCTGATTCTGGGAATCCTGGAAGAGGAATAGAACAGTAAACCAAATTCCTTCCTAAACTGAGTCGTTCCCTTTCAGAATAGACTATAAACTTCTATTAATTTGAAACATTCATTTTAAAACAGAGCCCAGAGGTGTGTAGAAGGTTACTTTTGTTTGAAAGTTACCTTGTGCTAACTTCTTGAAATAAAAAATACCAAAGGATCAATTGATCAATGGTATTTGATTGCTTACTGTATGCAGAGCACTTTACTAAGCTCTTGGGAGAGCACAATATATCAGAGTTAGCAGTCATATTACCTCTCTACAAGTGCGAGAGGAGTGGAGACAAGGGGGAAGGGGCAGAAATAATTTTCTCCCAGTACTCTGCTCTTTTATTTTGCAATATTGTGTGAAAGAAGGTGTAGTTTGGTGAATTTGCAGACGGAGCTGAGTGTGACAATTCTAGGCTTTGACTGAACAATCGTTTTCAACACACTGACAGATGATACACTGTCTACAATCAACCAATCATATTTATTGAGCACTTACTGGGTGCAGGACATTGTACTAAGTGCTTGGGAGGGTACAGTACTACAGATTTGGTGGCCACATTCTCTGCCTACAATGAGCTTACAGCCTAGAGGGTGAGACAGACATTACTATAAATAAATTACAGATAAATACATAAGTGTCCAGTGCTGGGTGTTGCCCCCTGGAGTACTTTCACCTGGGCCTGCTTCTCCACCGTCTCCTTAATGAGAATGGTATTTGTAAAGCCCTTGACACAACAGTATAAGACAAGATTATGTGTCAAGCACTCTACTAAGCACTGGGGTAGATAGAACATAATCATGTCCCACATGGGGCTCACAGTCTATGAAGGAGAACAGTTATAGAAAACCCCATTTTGCAGATGAGGGAAGTGAGGCACAGAAAAGATGAAGTGACTTGCCCAAGGTCACATAGCATGCAAGGGGTAGAAATGGTATTAGAATCTAGGTCCTCTGACCCCCAGGCCTGTGCTCTTTTCACTAGGCCACACTGCTTATCTTATATTTCTCTCCTTCCACAACATTCCACCTGGCAGCCTTCATTCCCCACAAATGAAGCTCATAAAAGTACTTCCCTTGACTTTTTCCAGGAATGTGGATTTCTGTACAGGCATGCTCCTAGTTAGCATTTCTAAAGTAATTGTGAAAGCACAATGTGACAACTGGCTCTTGAGTTTTTGAACCTGGGGAGAGGGTGCTCTTAGTAGAATGAGCCTCAGGGTTAGAACAGCTAGCATCTCTAGAGACCCAGCTTCTCACCTACCCTGCCTCTCTCAATCTGCTAATTTTTAGGAGAAAAAACAAATGTAGTTGTCTGACAAGGAGAAGCCAAAAAGGTAGCTATAACCTAGACCTTAAGTAAGAATCAAACAACAATGAATCGGTGATATTTGAGTACTTACTATGTGCAGAGTACTGTATTAAATATTGAGCACTTGGGAGAGTACAATACAATAGAGTTGGCAGACATGTTCCCTGCCCACAGCGAGCAGTCTACAGGGGGAACTGCAGGCATGTCATAATTGTGAAAACACAGACCATGCTGACATTCAATCAATGTGGTATTTATTGAGTGCTTATTTTGTGCAGAGCACTGTGTTAAGAGCTTGGGAGAGTACAATGTGACAGAATTGGTAGATAGGGAAATAGTTTATTGGTGTAGTAATGAATTCCATGGATTTCCACCACTGGGTAAGATCTGCATAGGGTGACATTTTTTTAAAAATGGTATTTATTATGCACTGACTATGTTCCAGGTACTGGGGTAGACACAAGTTAATCAGATTGGGCACAGACTATGTACCACATGAGGCTCACAGTCTTGAGCTCCATTTTACAGATGAGGGAACTGAGGCAAGGAGAAGCTAAGTGACTTGCCCAAGGTCACAGAGTGGACAAGTGGTGGAGCTTCAATTAGAATCCAGGTCTTTTTGACTCCTGGGCCCATCATGCTCTATCCCTAGGCCATGCTGCTTCTGTTCTGGAAATCTAACCAATATGGGAGATGGGTGTGTCTTGCTCCAGTGAGCCCGGATAAATTTTGGTTAAAAAATCTGGAGTCCCAGACCGCTCTTTCCAACAGGCTCTCCTCTCCCTCTATGCATTTTCAAGCTCCCCAAAACAAGTCTCATTTGGAGTTCCCATCAGTAATATTGAACCTTCTTAATAAAATGATTCCTTTTCTCTGAGTAATTGACATCCAAGTTAATGCTTGCTTGTTTCTGAATCAAGTCTTGGTGAGAGGGAGAGCTCTGCCAAGGGAAACCTTGCCTCAAGTCCCCAGTGATTCACTGCTAGAACAACAAGGCTGGAGTCCCCATGTTGCCAGTGGCTCCTCGACAGAACACCAATATGTGTGTGTGTGTGTGTGTGTGTGTGTGTGTGTGTGTGTGTGTGTGTGTGACATTGGGCAAGTCACTTCTCTGTGCCTCAGTTACCTCATTTGTAAAATGGGGATTAAGACTGTGAGCTCCATGTGGGACAGGGACTATTTTCAACCTAATTATCTTGTATCTACCTCAGTGCTTAAAGCAGTGCTTGGCTGAAAGTAAGCGCTTAACAAATATCATTATTACTACTATATATTATTATATATTTGTATATATATATATAGAGAGAAATATATAGTACAGAAATATAGAACTATCCTTCATATTTGAGGATGACACCACGGATGGTGATGTTCTTGTATGAGGGCATGAGTGGCTGAAAAAGCCAATGCAGGACTTTTAGTCCTGGTCACACTGTGTACAGAAAAAGGTTGCCTCTTGCAGTGTCGTGATTAATATCTGTGGTGCCTGGAACTGTTTTCTCATTTGTGTCTTGTTTCTTGTTCCTTATGAAGCTTTTGCTGGCAGACAACTACTCCTTTCTTGACAGCAATGCTCCTTGCTGGTCTACCCTTGACAACTGACTCTTTTTTTTTCAGTGGGGATGCCTTTGTTTTAGTATTTCTAACAACTATTGCAAGTCACCAACAATCACACCACACTTTTTACTGTCAATTTCTAGCCAAATGAATGCTTAATATGTGAGCATGGCCATACATGCCTAATATTTAATTAATCACCTATACATGTTTTAACATTAAAGTTATTGTAATTCACTAATAGAAATTCTCTTCATTCTGCATCTAACTTGTAATGAGCATTTAAGATACACCCCCATGATAACTTTTTTTTGGCAGAGAGGTTAATTGCAATTACAGGGAAAATATGAAGATGTCAGCTGATAAAGGGAAGCATAACCAGAGGCTTTCAAAGACAGGTTCTATTCATGGTGTAATGTCTTTGTGCTCGATCACTAGATGTGAGGTTGATTCAATAGCCTGTGAGCTCCTTCATTATACTATCATGAATTACTTCTTATTTCTTTTATGGAGTGAAATATCACTTTACACCTAAGTCTCCTCCTCTCTCTCTCCCTGCAGCAATCTCCTGACAATCACAACAATTTTTTTTTTAATAGAACTGTACATGGATCCCTGATATATATATGTGTTCATGGCATTCAATGCAAATCACATAGGGGAACTGAACTTTTACTAACCAGCTGGCTCCTTATGCCCCAAATCAGTAACAGAAGTCTGTGTCTGTATCCTGTCCAACCCATTTTTGCTAGATTGGTTTACTTAGCATGGCTCAGTGGAAATAGCATGGGCTTTCGAGTCAGAGGTCATGGGTTCAAATCCTGGCTCCGCCAACTGTCAGCTGTGTGACTTTGGGCAAGTCACTTCACTTTTCTATGCCTCAGTTACCTCATCTGCAAAATGGGGATTAAAACTGTGAGCTCCTTGTGGGACAACCTGATCACCTTGTAACCACCCCAGTGCTTAGAACAGTGCTTTGCACATAGTGCTTAGCAAATGCCATCATTATTATTATTATTATTATTAACTATGATGTTCATGAAAACATACCTCATGTGAGCCAAGCACTGCATCTGACCTGATTATCTTGCCTCTACCCCAGCACTTTGTACAGTGCTTGGCACATAATCATAACAAATACTAGTATTATCATCGCAGAAGAAATGGGAACCAGATAAATTTAAGTACTATGTATTTTAGTATTATATCTGTAAATAAGAGTAGCTTGTTTCTCTCCAAGCAATCATTTTGTATTTCCAGTCTTGAACCTGAAAGTAAAATAGAAAGAATTGGAGGATCTTACTTTTGGATTCAAGTCAAAGAACGTGAAGTATTTAAACCGTAACCACAACTTCTCATCCTCCTGAATGCCCTGTTCCATAAGTGAGCGGGATGAGTCTAGCCACCTGGAAAAGAACAACAGAGTTAGAAAAGGAAACTGATTCCATGAACAAAATCATGAACAAAGTTATAAAGCCACACTGCACTATAAAATGAAATAATTATTCTCCTAAGCGCTTAATACAGCACTCTGCACGCAGTAAGCGCTCAAACAGGACTGATTGACCTGGTCTGTATAGTGGGGAATTTCTGCAAATATTGTTTCCTAACATCAAAACCCGACTCTCAAACTGGGGTAAAAATATTGTAAGTTTGAAGATGGCACAGGTGCATGCCAGAGCCGCACTGTAGTAAAAATCTGGGTGAGTGAGGCCCTTTCTTTAGGAGGACAGGCATTTCAATCAAGAGGAAGAATTGGAGACAGGCTACTAAGGGGTGCAGAGCAGATTAATCTAAAGAATCTGGCTTGGGTGTAGCCCCAGTGTCTTTAGGATGGAGACAAGCAAAACCTGTGTGCTCTGCTCTCTTGCTCTACGGTTCAAAATAAATGAATATCATCCATCTGTTCAGGCCAAAAGTGTTACTGCCTTGTCCTCCAACACATGTTCTGGCATTTCAATTTTTAAAAGCTATTTTAAAAGGTTTTTTTATAATTCTGCAGTTTAGATCTCTTTCCCTTCGACATATGAGCCTCAAAGGAATTGAGGCTGATCTCGTTAAAGGCACTACAGTTTTCAAGCATTAACTTGACTGTACGGAGTCAGCTCGAAGATAAAACATAGAGAAGTACCCTTACCCTGCATTAAGTTTCGCTTTTTCTACCAGAGACCGAGGGTGGTACATTTCAGCAAGCGTCTCTGGTGAACAGTTGGGTTGACTGAAGGCAAGAAGGTTACAGTTTTGTTCAGTCAGAAGGCTATTGCAGAACCACGTAATGGTGGAAGAAGCAGGCATTCCATTGATCGGATCATATGTGGGTGTCAGGGTTTTACTATACAAACCAGGACTTGCTGCAAAGAAAACAGGAATACTCACTGTCATGTTAGTAGAAGTCCCCTGTCTGTGCTCGGATCCTCCCCCTCTAGACTGTGAGTTCATTATGGGCAGGGATGTGTCTGACAATTCTGTCAGCATAATAATGATAATAATAATAATAATAATGGTATTTGTTAAGTGCTTACTATGTGCAAAGCACTGTTCTAAGCACTGGGGAGGATACAAGGTGATCAGATTGTCCCATGTGGGGCTCACAGTCTTCATCCCCATTTTACAGATGAGGTAACTGAGGCACAGAGAAGTTAAGTGACTTGACCAAAGTCACACAGCTGACAGTTGGCCAAGCTGGAATTTGCATCCATGACCTCTGACTCATAAGCCGATGCTCTTTACATTGAGCTACGCTGCTTCTCTCCCAAGTGCTCAGTACAGTGCTCTGCCCATAGTAAGTGCTCAATAAATCCCACTGTTGATGATTCTCCCAGGCAGTGTAACTTCTCCTGGGGGTGCCCTGCCTCTCTCCCAAGAACCAGCGCTGCCACTGTGCTTGCCCCAATCTCAGCCCAAGTTCCTCCTGTTTCCTCACTCTCCCCTCCCTCTTCCCCCTGAGTTCTCCCTTCTCGCCTTTTTTCTGCTCTGACTCCTGCTCCCCTTTAGTCCCTGCTAATCACACCTTAAAAGTCACCCTCTCCAAGCCAGAAATGGCAGCAATGGCCCACATAGAGACCAACCTCTACTTTAACTACAAAGTTCAGGGTCACCCATACCTGCTGGGCATATAATAATATATAATAATAATAATAAAATAATAAAAATAATAAAATAATGAAAGGCATATTGTATTTAAAATATGGTTTCTCTTGTTCTAAGGAAATATATCTAGGAATGATTGCCATAGAGCATTCCTTGGGTTCCCATATAACTTAGTGGGAAAACAGCATGGCTCAGCGGAAAAAACATGGGCTTGGGAGTCAGAGGTTGTGGGTTCAAAGTGGGTTCAAGTGGCTCTGCCACTTAATAATAATAATAATGTTGACGGCATTTATTAAGTGCTTACTATGTGCAAAGCACTGGTCTAAGCACTGGGGAGGTTACAAGGTGATCAGGTTGTCCCATGGGGGGGGCTCAGTCTTAATCCCCATTTTACAGAGGAGGTAACTGAGGCACAGAGAAGTTAAGTGGCTTGCCCAAAGTCACACAGCTGACAGTTGGCCAAGCTGGGATTTGAATCCATGACCTCTGACTCCAAAGCCCATGCTCTTTCCTCTGAGCCACGCTGCTTCTCTGACACTTGTCAGCTGTGTGACTCTGGGCAAGTCATTTCACTTCTCTGGGCCTCAGTTACCTCATCTGTAAAATGGGGATTAAGACTGTGAGCCCTACCTGGGACGACCTGATTACCTTGTATTCCTCCCACCACCCAGTGCTTAGAACAGTGCTTGGCACATAGTAAGTGCTTAATAAATACCATCATTATTACTATTACAAAATGATTTTTGAAGGGTGTGCTGTAGGAATACTATTTTTTAAAAATATTACTCTTTAGAAGAAGTAGATCTATTCCATAGATAATTGAAGAAAATTCTATTAAAATAATGTTTATACTGTAGAAATAAAGAGCATTTTCTTGGTTTTAAAGAGTTATACTAACAGTTTGTAAAGATAGTCATAAAAAAATGCTATACTCTTACTTGGGGTTCCTGAATTTGTTGGAGAATTATCCAAATTTAAAATATCTTCAATTACTGGCTCCTTGCTGCTCTTTTCTTTCTTCTTTTTCTTTTTAAAATCTTCTGATGGCTTTAACAAAGAGAGCTCTTCTGATCTCCTAATATCTAGAATTTAATGACAAAATATCTATTGAAAACTCTTCTATGGGTCAACACAATTTACAAACATGCACCATGATCTAATGGAAAAAGCATAGGAGTGAAGTTAGGAAACATGAATTTTAGTCCCCACTTCACCACTTACCTGTTATATGACCTTGGGCAAATCACTTAACATTTCTGTGCCTCAGTTTCATCATCTTCAAAATAAGGACAAAATACCTGCTTGCCCTCCCTCTCAGGTGGTAAACCCCATGTGGAACAGAATCTGTGTCTAATCTGATTATTTTGTATCTATGCAATACCTAGCACAGGGCTTGGAATATAATAAATGCTTTATGAGAACTATATTATATTATATACTATCGAGATACAATGTCCTAGGTTTTGTTTGGCCCTCATAGGGGAAGAAATGAAAGCAAGGACTTGCATGTAATAAAAAAAAACAATCAATAAATTATTAAATCTCAAGTGTAGTTACCAGACATTACCTCTCCTGTAGTGTACTTACCAACAGTTAGTATTTTTAATACTACTGTATTATTCTGAAACAAATGTGACATTAGATTTAAGGTCTCAAGTAGATTTAGCACTGAAATGTCAAGACCAGGGCTTGAAAAATACAACCCCTTCTTCCCTCCAGTGACCCTTTCTGGGATTAAGAGCATTTATTTCAACTTGTCTCTGTATCTCTTTAATTCTACTTAAGTGCTTTTTTTTTTTTAAAAAAAATGGCATTTTTAAGCGCTTACAAGGCATTGTACTAAGCACTGGGGTAGATACAGGTTAACTAGGTCACAGTCCTTGTCTCACATGGGACTTAGAGTCTTAATCCCCCCTTTTCAGATGAGGTAACTGGGGCACGGAGAAGTGAGGTACCCAAGGTCACAAAGCAGCCAAGTGGCAGAGCCAGGATTGGAACCCAGGTTCTCTGACTCTTAAGCCCTCAAATCTGACAGTTACTCTCCTCTGCTTTCAAAGCCTTATTGAAGGTATGTTTCCTCCAAGAGGCCTTCCCTAACTAAGCCCAATTTTCCTTCCTCCCCACTTCCTTCTGTCACCCTGACTTGCTCATCCCCCTCATCATCCCCCCTCTCAATTCCACAGCACTTATATACATCTGTAATCTGTCTACTAATGTCTGTCTCTCCCTCTAGACTGTAAGCTCACTGTGGGCAGGGACTCTGCCTGTTTATTGTTATACTGTACTCTCCTAAGTGCTTAATACAGTGCTCTGCACACAGTAAGTGCTCAATAAATACGAATGAATGAACCGAATGAATCAATGAAAGGCCCATACTCTGGCCACTAGTCCACATTGCTTCCCCATCGCTTAGCTGAGAGATTCTAGGAAACAGGCAGGCCCCGGGGGTACTTACTAAGGGTTTTGCAGATGTCACTGACAGCCTTGAAGACAACTGATGAGAAGCTGACTTTAAGTCTTACAGTCTTCATGTTTGGCAAAAGAAGACGTAACATTTTATGCTGAGGTGTGAAGATCAAGGCAGCATCTGCCTGCACTCCACATTTGTCCAGAGTCCAATGCGTTTTTAGAAGCCAGCACTGTTTCTGTTCCCACCAAAGTGCAAAGTCTGACCAATCTTGGGCAATTTCTATAAACAAAGAAAATATTTACTCTATAATCAAAGAATTGGAGCACTCGAATATCAATTACAAAGATAAGGACACTGGTAGAATAGTATTAGTTTTTAAAATGGTATTTAAGCGCTTATTGTGTGCCAGGCACTGTTATAAGCTCTGGGGTACGTACATGCTCATCAGTTGGTCACAGTCTATGTCTCTCATGGGCCTCACAGTCTTATTCCCCATTTTTACAGATGAGGTACCTGGGCCACAGAGAAGTTAAGTGACTTTCCCAAGGTCACACAGCAGACAAGTGGCAGAGCCGAGATTAGCGGGCAGGGAATGTGTCTGCTTATTGTTATACTGTACTCTCCCAAGTGCTTAGCAAAGTGCTCTGCACACAGTAAGGGGTCAATAAATACAACTGAATTCAATGAACTTTCTTCTGCTCCTGGTAGACTGGGAATGTCTTAATCAGACTATAAATTCCTTGTGGTCAGGGAAAACATCTATCAATTGTGTTGTACTATACTCTCCCAAGCTCTTAGTACATTGTTCTGCACAAAGTAAGTGCTCAAAAAATACCATTGATGACAGTGAAAACGGATGCATACGAGAAGTGGGGTTCGGGGTGATTAAAGGAGCCACTTTGCTGCAGGAATTGACAGTGATGTTCTGACTGGCGGCCTGACACACCTTGGGGGTTGCTCCTTGGTACATACACACATATATGAGGGGTGGCCCAGTTTAGGCGACGTTCAGTAACAGAAGCCCCCCTCCCCACATGCCAAGCGTCCACTTTGAAATGATTCAAGCTGGAACAAGTGCATCGGTTGTTACTCTTTTACCTGTGTCCTGTTCTGGGCAGTTGTGCTAAGCTTTCAGCCTGGCCTTAACAGACTGGCTTTTCCTTTCTATCCCACCCAGAGCCTGTAATTGCATCAATCTATCGTATTTATTGAGCACTTTACTGTACTATGGAACTGTGAGTATTCAGTAAATATTTAAATGATAAAATTCTTATTGCATTTAAGTGCTTAAAATATATCGAGCATTGATCGAAGTACTAGGGCAGATAAAAGTTAATCAGGTCGGACACAGTCCCTGCCCCACGTGGGGCTCACAGTCTAAGTAGGAGGGAGAATAGGCTAATTGAAATTAACTTACCCTTTTCATGGGTGAGGAAACCAAACTCTGAATAGGATAGTAAGTTCAGGGACATAAACACTTAGTGCAACACTCTGCACACTGTAAGTGCTCAATAAATCCCATCGACTGATTGATGGAGTGATTCTGGAATTGCAACTTCAGAAGTTCTTATGGGAAAAGAATATCTGTCTACTTTTGAAAACTCTGTGGATATACTACCAGAATGATTGATTGCAGGTGGAGGTGGCGAGTTCTGGGAGGGATGTGTCCATTGTGTCGCTGTGGGTCGGACATGACTTGACAGCATAAGGCAACAACTACTGAATCCTCAGGTTTCTAGAGGAGCCAGAGCCTGCGTCTATTGAAAGTAAGCTCCTTGTGGGCAGGGATTGCTTCTACCAACTCTACTGTATTATCCTTTCCCAGGCACTTGGTACATTGCTCTGCACACAGTAAGCACTTCATTAATACCGTTGATTGAGGTTGTCAAAAGTTTCCAAGTTCATCTGAAAACAGCACTTCTAGTAAGCTAGGATTTGCTAGACTTAGGCGGGAAGGTGCCATTCAGTAGTGCTACCCAGAGAAAAGGGTCACTTTTTGAGGAACCCAAGATGGAAATGATCCACAGATTTAACTTCTCCAACCCTGCATCTCACTCTGCTTCTCACTACTTAGAGTTGGGGTGGAGCCAGAAGCACCACTTCTCCTTATTTTTGATGACTTCTCTATTTCTAAATGTCTCCTACATACGGAAGAGTGGAGGAAACTGCCTAGATTTCTTTGTAGGAGAGGTGGTCTCTGGGGATTAAACATGCTCCCCTTCCAATTAGGAAATCAAAGAAGATTTCTTTGATAACGATAACATTAGTATTGAAGAGCTATGTACTGAGCATTGGAGTGGAGAAAATACGATCATATCAGGCACTCCCTGTCTCACCTGGGCTTTGCAGTCCAAGTGGGAAGGAAAACAGGTATTTCGTCCCCATTAACAGATGAGGAAGCTTAGGCTCAGAGAAATTAAGTGATTTGCCCAAAGTCACTCGGTAAAGCCAGGATTCGATGCAGGCAGAAAGATAGCTTAATCATCTGCATTCATGGTGTAGCCATTGTCACTTCTTACAACCTCTGTATCTTTTTGAAGGTATTTTTAACCCATATGTTAGAACGTTCTAATCTGGTTTAATGGATAAGGGTTGATAGAATCAGCAAAAAGGTGGTTGTAGGAGTGTTAGGGGAAATGAGTGATCTAATTTTCTTCTTCCTCAATTATCTAGGTTTCCCTCCCCTACCTTTTTGTAAATAGCGCAAGGCTGAAAAGCATGTGGGTCAACTCTAAAGTCACTTTGTAAACATTTTTACACACCACGGTCATTGAACCTTCTCAATCATTCAATCAATGGTATTGAGTATTTACTGTGTACAGAGTACTATGATTAGTAACCACTGGGAAAATACAACAGAGTTGTAGACATGCACCCTGCCCACAATGAATTTACAATCTAGATGGGGAGACAGACATTGATATGTTATGGATGTTTACGTAAGTGCTAGTGCTCAAGGGCATTCAATATTCCTCGTCTTTCACAGCCAATTCCTTTGGCAGAGAAGCAAGCGCAGAAGAAACTTGTTCAGGACAAAATGCCAAATCTCCCCTCTTGGTAAAGATTTTGGCCCCATCCCTTCAGGGGTGAGCCAATAACATTATACTTTCGGTAGATAGCAGTTACCTCAGAGAAGACATTACGCAAACATCACCACTTGAGTGCCTGCTGCGTGCAAAGCACTACACTAAACGCTCCTTCTTGAACTGAGAGCTCCATGTGGAACAGGGACTGTGTCCAACCTGATTACCTTGTATCCACCCCAGTGCACATAGTAAATGCTTAAAAATAAAAAGATCCCAAGTACTATCTTCTAGGGCTTGTAAAAGCCACTAGTGAAACCAGACCAGAAGCAGATCCAAGCTGTGCAGAATTTCACTGAGGGAATCTTTGGATGCAATTTTGATGTCTTGGTACTATTGGTTTCTGTTAGCCGTTAAAGTCAGTTGTTAAAGTTAAAAGTCAGCTTGGCTTTAAAAGTTCTTTCTTGTTTATTACATAACCTGGCAGCATTTGGGTTGAGGTAGATTGTGTAATCCCTTTCAGCTATGTAATTCAGATGCTGAAGATTTTGGGAGGGTTCAGTGTTTACCTCAGTTACCTCAATCTTCTTCAGGTTGATCGTCAATCTGCAGCAACATGTTAATTCTGCCCAGTGGCCCATAATCTATCACGCCTTCACTTATGTGTACTTCCAAGGCATGAAGTCAGAACACAGAAGTCTCTCCATGACTTTCTCTAGTACAGCCAAGTACATTTGTAATTTGAGATGGTATAGCATTTCCTTGAAGGTAATATTGGCTCTGCTTCCTATTTCACAGCTTTTTTTTTTTGGAATTTTTCAGAATTTAAGTAAATGCTTTTACATTTGAACCGCAACTGGGCACTCTATTCTTGAATAAAGCTTTGGGCTGTCAAGATGTAGCAACACCAGGTCCCCAAATGAAGTAATATTGGGTGAGAGATCTGCCCCCCCGTCCCCTCTCCCGAGATAGTATGGGGCTAGTGGAAAGAAAGACCATGAAACTAGGAGATGGGAACCTGGGGTACTAGTTCCAGCTCTGCCACTGGCCTGCTGTGTGACCTCAGTTAATTTGCTTAACCTCTCTGGTCCTATTTCCTCCCTGCTGTCTCCTCCTTAGATTCTGGTCCCCTTATGGGGCTGGCTAGATTTCTAATCTCCTTAGATCAACCCCAGTGTTTATAAAGCCCTAACCATAGTCACAATTTAACTCTTGGGCCTGATATTGCCAAAACAGGCAATCCAAACTGAATCCCTTAATTCTCGGGAAGACACCTGGGAATGATGATGATGATGATGGCATTTATTAAGTGCTTACTATGTGCAAAGCACTGTTCTAAGCGCCAGGGAGGTTACAAGGTGATCAGGTTGTCCCACATGGGGCTCACAGTCTTCATCCCCATTTTACAGATGAGGTCACTGAGGCACAGAGAAGTTAAGTGACTTGCCCAAAGTCACACAGCTGACAATTGGCAGAGCTGGGATTTGAAACCATGACCTTTGACTCCAAAGCCCGTGCTCTTTTCCACTGAGCCACGCTGCTTCCCAGCAGAAGCAGAATCCCTGCCCAGGTCACCTGGTTAGGTGACCCAGATCAACTCTAACTCCACTAGAGCCACACCCTTGAATGGAAGGGTTCCAGCACCCTCTCCACTAAATGGAAACTCCAAGGGTCAGACATGCAGCCCAGATGGTCCATAAATCCTCTTCAGCTCTATAATACTGGACACGAGATAGGCTGAGTCAATAGGAGATGACTGAATTACAGGTGGGGTTCTTGAATCAAGGATGCCCTTGTCTGGATCCTCCACTCCTCTATTTCTTGGAATCGATAATTCTTAAAATGGGATTTCACGAGCCATGCTGTGTTCCAAGAGTGCAACCCGAGGGCTGTGTGAGGTTTCACTCATTTGAATCGGTGTCAATTGCACCAAGCCATAAGCAAAGGTGGTTTAATAGACCGGGAGACCCCAGGCAAAAGGTCATTCAGAATTGGGACTGTCCTTGGGCCGGAGTAGAGAAGGAATGAATTACTTGCTAGTGTGCTAACATCTAATTAAAAACTCCTTTTGCTAACCAAGTCTGCTAACAAGGATTAAAGCATGACTAAATAAGTTCACCATTTTTTATGGCATTTGTTAAGCGCTTACTATGTGCCAGTCACTGTACTAAGCGAGGGAGTAGATAGAAGCTAATTTGGTTGGATGCAGTCCATATCCCTCATGGGGCTCACATTCTTAATCCCCATTTTACAGATGCACTTATCCTATCCTGCCCTGATTACTGTCTCTACCTCCTTGCTGACTTCCCTGCCTCCTGACTCTCCTGACTCCAGACCATACTTCATTCTGTTGCCTGGATCATTTTTTCTATAAAAAGGTTCAGGCCATGTTTCCCCACTCCAGGGGTTGCCCATCCACCTTGGTACAGAAACTCCTTACCGTCAGCTTTAAAACACTCAATCACCTTGCCCCCTCCTACCTCACCTCGCTACTCTATTACAACCCAGCCCACATACTTCAATCCTCTAATTCCAACCTATTCACTATATTCTGATCTTGTCTATCTCCCCACTGCCAAGTCCTGCCTCTGGCCTAGAACGCTCTCCCTTTTTGTATCCTAGAGAAAATTACTCTCCTCATATTAAAAGTCTCATTGAAGGCACATCTCCTCCAAGAGGCCTTCTCTAACTAAGCCTTTATATCCTCTTTTCCCAGTCCCTTCTGTGTCACCCTGACTTGCTCCCTTTATTCACCAGAGTGGGGTGAGGGTGGTGGTGAGGGGTGGGAAGTGGTTGAATGGGGGTGAGCTGGCGGGGGGGCCAGTGCAATGGGAGGGAGATGAGGGGACTGTGCTGGGACAGGATGGCATGGTTGGGGTGGGGGAGAGGGGTGAGGTGGGATTAGATGGGAGTGCAATGAGGAGAGGAGAGGGAGAGGAGCAGGGGTGCTGGGCATGGGGGTCAAGGGAGGGAAAATCAGAGGGAGGGGACTGAAAGCACATGGTGGGGCTAGGTGTGAGAGAAAGAAAGTCCTGACCTGCAACAGCTCATCTGTAAACTCAGCAGGATGTGGCAAGTTCTAGTAAGGGGTGACTCAGTAGCACACAGCTGACGGGGAATCCACAGATTCTGAGCTGCAATTAGTCATTAGCATCTGTCTGGGGGAATACTGATAGGGTGAACCCTCTCAAGTCATTAATTGTTGATGGGTGACTATTGATACCGCTCATGTACATATCCATAATTTATATTAACGTCTGTTTCTGCCCCCTAAACTGTAAATTCATCAAGGGCAGGGTATGTATCAGTAAGCGCTCAGTCAGTAAGCATTCAGGAAATACGATTAAATAACTGAAGCACAGAGACATTACATGATTTGCCCAAAGTCACACAGCAGACAAGTGGAGGAGCCGGCAATAGAACCCAGGTCCTTTTGAGACCTAGGCCCTTGCTTTACCCAATAATGCTTCTCATTCCTTGGGGAAACCTGCTGTGCTGTTTGTCTATCGTCCCCCAAAACAATGAGGGTGTTTACAGGCATGGCTAAGCAAAGATAGATGACATGTATGCAGAGCACTAGGAAACTACCTATTGGTTTGAGTAGCAGCATTATTAGCACTTCATTTGAATGCAAACAGTAAGGCTATATCTGATACTTTAAATGTATTTGGTTTCCTGTTAAAATCTCATCTCAGTTTTGATTGTACTTACTAAATTGTAGTTTTAGTAAGTCAGCGTATTTCTGACATGCTCATTCTTAATAATCTTAACACTTGCTAATAGTCATCAGGTTGCCAATGAAATCCATGAATTTTGCCTCTGAGTCAATATTAAGGATGAAGTTGTTTAAACAATGAAGGGCCCTAGATCTGGTGGAAAAGGACATACCTCTGTTACTAATGCTGATTATGCCCACTCATTCATTGATGTTAGTACAACAATAATAACAGTGATGAATGCTTACTATATATCAAGCACTACGCTAAGTGCTGGGGTAGATACCTAGTGATTTGCCTAGGGTCACACAGCAGGTCAGTGGCAAAGGCAGAATTAGAACCCACGTCCCTTGACTCTTAGGCCTGTCCTCTTTCCACTAAAGCCATGCTGCTTCTGGCTACTTCAGCTGTTTTACTCGTGAGCGATTAATTTAAATGAGTAGAGTCCATCAAAATCCTGTCAACCATATCCACTTCTCTATATATTTCTTATTTCTGAGGATTCTTTTCTATTACCAAATGAGGGAATCCTGAAGGGAGCTTTAGCAGACAAAACAGGATACAGGAGCCTTCTCTTAGCAAACAAGAACTTCCTGGCTTTTGTTTCATTCCAATCTCTTTAAATGGTAGCTTGCAGCAAAATGCATGCTGAAATCATTGGCTCAGAAGCAGTATGGCTGGTTGCTCTTCCTAAATACCTGTGGCCTCACTTTCTTGCCTGTTTGTGTTCATAATGCCTATTAACATATCAGGAACATGCATAGACCAGTAATTTGAGGCACTAATTATTAAAGAAGCGACTAACACAACACACATCAGAAAATAAATACATTAATCACACATCTTCTTTGTTTTAAAAGGAAAAAAAACCCCAATAGCTCACCACCAATTGAGAAACAGCACCTATTATACCTTACTAATGCATACATAGTCCACTTTGCATTACCTCACACTGTCTGTATTGAGCTAGCATGTACTCTAGACTGTGAATGCACAGTATCATAAATCAATAAAAAAGTGTCTAAACTATTAACACAAAGACTCTGTCTTTGTCTTTGGGGTGACTCTGGTCTCTTCACCTACAGAAAGTTGCTACATACTTCGTTTAAAACTTTTGTAAATTTGATGAAAGGTAGATTAACTTACCAATTTTCTCAACTAATTTGAGCATCACTCCACCAATATGCAGATCTCCAGATACTGTAAGTTTAATAGCATCTTTTACTAACTGATGGTCAACACGGATGCTAAGTTCCCATGAATTGGATCCATAGTCACTAGAAGAAATCATCTTGGCAACTTGCAAATCTATTCAGTAAAATCAAGACAACAGGGCAGTTAGAAATCTGAAAAGTTACCAGAGCACTGTCCACCTGCATTGTTGCTCCATTTTTTATGCCCAACACTTTGGCAGGATGGGGACTGTGTCCACCCTGATTATCACGTATCTACTCCAGTGTTTAGTACAGTGCACATAGTAAGTGCTTATCAAATACCACAAAGAATACCAGAACAGTCCAAGGGACAACTTGGCAACCCCACCGCCACACAATATTAGTTCCCAGTTGGTTTCTTAAGATCTGACCTTGGTTGACTGTCCAGTGAACACAAACATCAGCTTGGGGTGGGGGTGGAGGGGGCGAGGAAAGGAGAGAGGGCCAGGATAGTGAGCAAGAAGTAAATTCTAAGAGTTTATTTGACAATCTAACCTGGTAAATATTCATTCATTTTGCTACTTGTCTATTCTAGATTGTGAGAGTTCTGAGAGCAAAAATTATATATTGTCATGAATCGCCACCTGAAGATGTTTAATAGATTACTCATTATTAAGTGAATAGTAATGGCATTTATTAAGTGCTTACTATGTGCAATGCACTGTTCTAAGCACTGGGGAGGTTACAAGGTGATCAGGTTGTCCCAGGGAAACTCACAGTCTTAATCCCCATTTTACAGATGAGGTAACGGAGGCACAGAGAAGTTAAGTGACTTGCCCAAAGTCACACAGCTGACAATTGGCGGAGCTGAGATTTGAACCCATGACCTCTGACTCCAAAGCCCGTGCTCTTTCCACTGACCCATGCTGCTTCTCAATGAATGAATATAATAACTCTATGATTATTAAAGCCAAGTAACTAAATTACGTTTGTACCTACCCTTGTGCTTGGCACATAGAAAGTGCTTTGTAAATACCATCCCTAAGTAAAATTGCAAAACAGAAGTTGTTTTTCCTCAATTAGAAAACTGCACACTGCATTCATATTAAACTGAAAATAGGAAAATTATCACTTGCAAAATGTTATGCTTTTAAAAATTAGTCATTCCTCCTTCTAGATCATCAGCATTTATTAAGCACCTACTTATGTACATGCAACAGGCTCCATTCTACTTTTGCTATAATGTGTTCATCTTGTTTTTCAAAATAACAGGAGAAAAAGAATTTGTTTCAATTTCCTTCCCAGTTTGCAAAATGAGAATTTTTTCTCTATCATTTTTTCAAAGCAGTAAAGTGCTTACGTTCTAAGAACTTTATAAAGTGATATACGAAACTAGTGAAAAATTCTATTAACCCAGAACCATTTTAGAAGCCCAATTTAACTAATGGTGCTAGTTCTGTTAATATTGTGCTTTTCTAAATGCTTTGTTCAGCACTCTTTACATAGTAAGCACTCAATAGACAGCATCTAAGACCAGCCAATGAAAATAAGCTGAGTCCACAAGCATAAAAGACTTAATTAATGAAAATGACAATGTAACCAAACTGGGAGGTACTTTTTTAATCGTATTTTTAAAATGTTGAGCACTTATGTGCCAGACACTGCATTAAGCTCTGGGGTAGTTAGATCCAAGCTAGTCAGGTTAGATACTGTCCATGTCCCACGTGGGGCTCACTGTCTTCATGCCCATTTTACAGATGAGGTAATTGAAGTTGTGACTTGTCCAGGGTCACACAGTGGACAAGTGGTGGGGCTGGGATTAGAACCTCGATCCTCTGACTCCTGGGCCCAAGCTCCTTTTTCATTTGGGAATAGCAAGTACTTAAGGAATGAAAAAGAAAATATGAACCTCTACAAAGCATGAATACTTAAGGTTGCTTATTCAGAAAATGCTAAGAGCAAAGAACTCAAACACCGAAGCACTCATTTTTCAGAAATCAGAATAGGGAAAGTGCCCAGAAATAGCTATTTGGTACTATGGTCAGTAAGCGAATAGCTTTACCACTTTAAGAAAAAGTCCGAATATTTTATAGTTTTGCACATAAAGGAATGAATGTTCACAGAGATTTTCCTCGTTTGGATTGCACAGTAGAATTGAGTCTCAATCGTTTGAAAGGTAAGAAAAAAATAATCAAACCATATGATTTGCATATGTCTCATCAATCTTTTTTCATGGAGATATAATATTTAATAAAATGTTGTGAGTACTGCTGACTAGAAAGCAATATTTAGCTGGACCACATTAGCTCTCCTGGCTACATTAACTGAAATGAATTTTTCTCCGAGGTGGACAGAAAAAGGCAAACGGTATTTAAACAAGTGTATTTAAACAATAGAAATTGAAATGTTTAAAAACATCTGGATAAGGGCTTTTTCAAAAATACACAATAACAGACCTTAGTAGGAACGCAAGCAATGATCATTTGATTATGGCGAATTTCGGTGTGATTTTTTTAAAAAAAATCAGGTTCCCCCACATTCCTCCAGCTGCCGTCCACACTGAGCCTTCATTCCTGGGGACTTCTGAACATTTTTCTACTCAGCAGCGAGTTGGGACTTGTCACTGCAAGCAGAAGGATTTTCTGCCCTCCAAGCCCCAGGCCCAGGGTAGCCCTTGCCCCCTCCCCACTCACACGAACCACCCAACATGGGGGGCCAAAAGAATGTCCTTTTCTCCCATCCCTTCTGCGTCACCCTTGCACTTGGAATTTGCTCCCTCGGCTCCATGGCACCTACGCACACATCCGTAATATATTTAATAATAATAATAATGGTATTTATTAAGCGCTTCCTATGTGCAAAGTAATCCCCATTTTGCAGTTGAGGTAACTGAGGCCCAGAGAAGTGAAGTGACTTGCCCAAAGCCACCCAGCTGACAATTGGCAGAGCCGGGATTTGAACCCACGACCTCTGACTCCAAAGCCCGGGCTCTTTCCACTGAGCCACGCTGCTTTTCCATTCATATTTATATGAATGTCTGTCTCCTCCTCTAGACTGTATGGTCCTTGTGCCCAGGGAAGGGGTCTGCAGCGTGGCTCAGTGGAAAGAGCAGGGGTTTTGGAGGTCATGGGTTCAAATCCCAACTAGGCCAATTGTCAGCTGTGTGACTTTGGGCCAGTCACTTAACATCTCAGCGTGGCTCAGTGGAAAGAGCCCGGGCTTTGGAGTCGGAGGTCATGGGTTCAAATCCCAGCTCCGTCAGCTGTGTGACTTTGGGCAAGTCACTTCACTTCTCTGGGCCTCAGTTCCCTCATCTGTAAAATGGGGATGAAGACTGTGAGCCCCCCGTGGGACAACCTGATCACCTTGTAAGCTCCCTGGTGCTTAGAACAGTGCTTTGCAAATTTGTACTTCCCAAGCGCTTAGTACAGTGCTCTGCACATAGTAAGCGCTCAATAAATACGATTGATTGATTGATTTGCACATAGTAAGTGCTTAATAAATGCCATTATTATTATTATCTCTGTGCCTCAGTTACCTCATCTGTAAAATGGGGATTAAGACGGTAAGCCCCCCCGTGGGACAACCTGATCATCACCTTGTAACTACCCCAGCGCTTAGAATAGTGCTTTGCACATAGTGAGCGCTTAATAAATGCCATAAAAAACCAAAACTCTTCTACTGTGCTTTCTTAAGCGCTCAGTATAGTGCTCTGCACACAGTAAGCACTCAATAAATGCGATTGATTGATTGACTGATCACACAGTAGCAGCCCAGGAGACAGGTTGGAGAATAAAGGCCGCTTTAAAGAATTGGGGGTGGATCCCCACCTGGGCACCCCCACCCCAACTCCACCGGCCGGCTCGAGGGGAGGAGGGGAGAACTCTTTAATTCCCCCCAAAGTTATCGATCCCGGGGCCGAGGCGTTTAAGATAAGGCGAGATAGGTGAAAGTCTTTTGAAACTGCAGGGAGCCACTCCCTGGTCTTTCAGTCGTATTTAAGGAGCGCTTCCAGGTGCAGAGCACTGTACTAAGCGCTTGGGAGGAGACAATATAAGTATCAGCAGTTTAGCGTGGCTTAGTGGAAAGAGCACGAGTTTAGGAGTCGGAGGTCGTGGGTTCTAATCCCGACTCCGCCACTTGTCAGCTGGGTGACTTTGGGCAAGTCACTTCACTTTTCTGGGCCTCAGTTCCCTCATCTGTAAAATGGGGATTAAGACTGGGAGCCCCCCTCCGTGGAACAACCAGATCACCTTGTATCCCCCCCAGCGCTTAGAACAGTGCTTCGCAAATAGTAAGCGCTTAACAAATGCCATGATCATCATTATTATTATAAAAATAGGGATTAAGACTGTGAGCCCCACGTGGGACAACCTGATCAGCTTGCGTCCCCCCCCCCCCGAGAGCTTAGAACAGTGCTTCGCAAATAGTAAGCGCTTAACAAATGCCATGATCATCATTATTATTATTAAAATAGGGATTAAGACTGTGAGCCCCACGTGGGACAACCTGATCACCTTGTATTCCCCCCCCCCAGCACTTAGAACAGTGCTTCGCACATAGTAAGCGCTTAACAAGGGTAGGGACCGTCTCTGTTGCCAACTTGTACTTCCCAAGCGCTTAGCACAGTGCTCTGCACACAGTAAGCGCTCAATAAATACGATTGAATGAACGAATGAACAAATGCCATCATTATTATTAAAATGGGGATTAAGACTGTAAGCCCCACGTGGGACAACCTGATTACTTTGTATCTCCTCCAGCGCTTAGAACAGTGCTTGGCACATAGTAAGCACTTAACAAATGTCATTATTATTATTATTATTATTATTATTATTAAAATAGGGATGAAGACTGTGAGGCCCACGTAGGACAACCTGATTACCTTGTCTCTCCCCCAGCGCTTAGAATGGTGCTTGGCACATAGTAAGCGCTTAACAAATGTCATCATCATTATTATTATTATTATTAAAATGGGGATGAAGACTGTGAGGCCCATGTAGGACAACCTGATTACCTTGTCTCTCCCCCAGCGCTTAGAACAGTGCTTGGCACATAGTAAGCACTTAACAAATGTCATCATTACTATTATTATTAAAATGGGGATAAAGACTGTGAGGCCCACGTAGGACAACCTGATTACCTTGTATCTCCCCCAGCGCTTAGAACAGTGCTTGGCACATAGTAAGCGCTTAACAAATGTCATCATTATTATTATTAAAATGGGGATGAAGACTGTGAGGCCCATGTAGGACAACCTGATTACCTTGTCTCTCCACCAGCACTTAGAACAGTGCTTGGCACATAGTAAGCGCTTAACAAATGTCATCATTACTATTATTATTAAAATGGGGATAAAGACTGTGAGGCCCACGTAGGACAACCTGATTACCTTGTATCTCCCCCAGCGCTTAGAATAGTGCTTGGCACGTAGTAAGCGCTTAACAAATGTCATCATTATTATTATTAAAATGGGGATGAAGACTGTGAGGCCCACGTAAGAAAACCTGATTACCTTGTATCTCCCCCAGCACGTAGAATAGTGCTTGGCACATAGTAAGCGCTTAACAAATGTCATTGTTATTATCATTATTAAAATGGGGATGAAGACTGTGAGGCCCACGTAAGACAACCTGATTACCTTGTATCTCCCCCAGCGCTTAGAACAGTGCTTGGCACATAGTAAGCGCTTAACAAATGTCATTATTATTATTATTATTAAAATGGGGATGAAGACTGTGAGGCCCACGTAGGAGAACCTGATTACCTTGTCTCTCCCCCAGCGCTTAGAATAGTGCTTGGCACATGGTAAGCGCTTAACAAATACCAATATTATTATTATTCTGATTATCAGCAGACACCATCCCAGAGGTCAGGGCTGTCCGGTCCCCAAAGCGGCCCCTCTCCTGCGCACTCACCCTCCGTCCTGGGAACCAGTCCTGCGGGCGAGGGGCTGGGGAGCCCCCAACCTCCCAAACTCTGAGATCTCTGCTGGGGCTCAGAGAGAGAGAGAAACTGAGGCTCAGGGGCACAAAAGAGAGAGAGAGAGAGAGAGACAGACAGACACACACTGGGGCTCAGGGGCACAAAAGGTGAGAGAGAGAGAGAGGAGGAGGAAGGGAGGGGAAGGAGGAGGAGAAGGAAGAGGAAGGGAGGAGAAAGAGGAGGAGGAGGAGGAGGAAGAAGGAAGCCAGTCTTCTTCTCCACTTCGACATGGGGAGGGAGGATAGATGAACTGGAGAGACATGGGGGAGAGGGGAAATCAATCTGTCGATCGTATTTAGGGAGCGCTTACCGTGTGCAGAGCACTGCACTGAGCGCTCGGGACAGTACACTAAATCGCATTTGGCATCATCAGTCATCAGTCGTATTTATTGAGCGCTTACTACGTGCACAGCACTGTACTAAGCGCTTGGGAAGTACAACTTGGCAACATATAGAGACAGTCCCTGCCAACAGCGAACTTCAGCAGCAGCAGCAGCAGCGTAATTATGGTACTTGTTTCTATTAGTTGCTGAACTGTACTTCCCAAGCGCTTAGTACAGTGCTCTGCACACAGCGCTCAATTCAGTCATTCATTCAATCGTATTGATTGAGCGCTTACTGTGTGCACAGCACTGTATTAAGCGCTTGAATATTCATTCAATCGTATTGATTGAGCGCTTACTGTGTGCACAGGACTGTATTAAGCGCTTGAATATTCATTCATTCAAGCGTATTGATTGAGCGCTGACTGTGCAGAGCACTGCATTAAGCGCTTGAATATTCATTCATTCAAGCGTATTGATTGAGAGCTTACTGTGTGCAGAGCACTGTATTAAGCGCTTGAATATTCATTCATTCAAGCGTATTGATTGAGCGCTTACTGTGTGCAGAGCACTGTATTAAGCGCTTGAATATTCATTCATTCAAACGTATTGATTGCGCGCTTATTGTGTGCAGAGCACTGTACTAAGCGCTTGAATATTCATTCGATCGTATTGATTGAGCGCTTACTGTGTGCAGAGCACTGTACTAAGCGCTTGGGAAGTACAAATCGGCAACATATAGAGACGGTCCCTACCCAACAACGGGCTCACGGGCTAGAAGGGGGAGACTGACAACAAAATAAAATAAATAAAACCAAATAAAATAAAACAAAATAAAACATTCAAATATGATTGAACGAATGTGCCGAGCTCTGTTCTAAGCGCTAGGGTAGATACAAGGTTGGTTGGACACAGTCCCTGTCCCACATGGGGCTCACAGTCTTCACCCCCATTTTACAGATGAGGGACCTGAGGCCAGAGAAGTGACTTGCCCAAGGTCACACAGCAGACATGCAAGAGCACGGGCTTTGGAGTCAGACGACGTGGGTTCTAATTCTGCCTTCGTCGCTTGTCTGCTGTGTGACTTTGGGCAAGCCGCTTCACTTCTCCGTGCCTCAGTTCCCTCCATTGTAAAATGGGGTTGAAGGCCGTGAGCCCCACGTGGGACAACCTGATTACCTTGTATCCACCCCAGCGTTTAGAACAGTGCTAGGCACATAGTAAGCGCTTAACAAATGCCATCATCATTATTGTTATGATTAAGATTGGTCCCGCAGGGCTCGGAAAGAAGCCGAGGTTGAGTCACCTGGGCGGGACGACACGAGGGCACAGCCCCGACCCCGGGGGGTGGGGAGGTGGGGAGGCAAGGAATGTTAATAGTAATAATAATAATAATTGGCATTTTTAAGCGCTTACTATGTGCAAAGCACTGTTCTAAGCGCTGGGGAGGATACAGGGTGATCAGGTTGTCCCACGTGGGGCTCACAGTCTTAATCCCCATTTTACAGATGAGGTAACTGAGGCCCAGAGAAGTTAAGTGACTTGCCCAAGATCACACAGCAGACATGTGGCGGAGGCAGGATTCGAACCCATGACCTTTGACTCCAAAGCCCGTGCTCTTTCCACTTAGCCACGCTGTGACTTGCCCAAGGTCACACAGCAGACAAGTGGCGGAGTCGGGATTAGAACCCACACCCTTTGACTCCCAAGCCCGGGCTCTTTCCACTCAGCCACGCTGCTTCCCTTTCCACCTCCAGAAACAGCCACAAGCATCCCCCTTCTGCCCGGTTTTCTGCTCGGCTTCTCTCCAGGCCCCTTAGCCTCCCCCTGGGCAAAACGGAGGTCTCCCGACCCCCAGTCCGGGTATCGGGGTGCTTCTGAAAGCGGAGGAAGGGAAGGAGAGAGAGATATTGAAAAGAGAGAGAGGAGAAAAGAGAGGTAAATTAAAAAGAGAGAAGGAAAAGAGAGAAAATTGAGATTGAAAGGAGAGACTGAGAGAAAAAGAAAGGAGAAAAAAGAGAAGAGGGAGATTAAAAGATAGAAAAAAGGAGGGAGAGAGAAACAGAGAAAGAGAAAGAGACTCTCTGTAAAAGAGTTAAGACCCTTCCATTGCTGTCTTGGGTAAATATGCAGAGTTCCGAGACAGGGAAGAGAGAAAATTGAGGTTGAAAAGAGAGATTGAGAGAAAAAGAAAGAGGAGAAAAAAGAGAAGAGGGAGATTAAAAGAAAGAAAAAAGGAGGGAGAGAGAAACAGAGAAAGAGACCCTCTGTAAAAGAGTTAAGACCCTTCCATTGCTGTCTTGGGTAAATATGCAGAGTTCCAAGACAGGGAAGTGTGATGATTCTGTTGGCATGTATGACCCTTCACCCATCCCAGTATGATGAGATCATGACTTCAGACTTCCTGTGATATACCTCACTCCCTGAATTTTGTAAACCTGGAAATCACTCCTCAGCATGGTCCCCCACCACCTGGAACTAAAATTACCAGTCAGTCAGTGGTATTTATTGCGTAGAGCACTGTACTGAGTGTTTGGGAGAGTAGTACAAATGGGTCAGGAGACACAAACACACACTCCTAAGTTCTGTGAGAGGGGGTGGGATGAGTATCTAAGTGCTGAGAGGACTTTAACTAACTTAGACTCTAATTGGGTTTCTGCCTCACCCAGGAAGATGAGCTGAGATGCCAATTCTATCCGAGGGCTCATTATTTGGCCCTGCTTCGTGCATGATCTTGCACAGCTTCATGCAGGGTCTTGTGTTCTGGGAGTGTGTTGGTTGCACAGTGCAGTTACTCTAAAAACAGCAGAGATTTTTTTCGAGGGAGGTGCTAGTGTCCTGTTAATTAGATGGTGGTGAGAAACACAGGGCCAACTCAGGATCGCACCTGGAGAATTTCCAGTCCTCTACCAGTCTCGGCTATGAGAGGGGAGAGTCGAGCAGAGGCCTACCTGTTTCATTCCTAGCTTGGGCAGTGGCTAGCGAGTGGCAGGCAATCTGTTACAAATCAAAGCTCACCAGTGCTGGGCAGCAGTGGCATGGGAGAGAGTAGAGGGCAGAAACTCAAGTTTACTGTGCGGAAGAAGGCAATGGTAAACCACTTCCATATTTTTACCAAGAAAGCTATGGTAACACTACCAGAATGATTGCATGTGGGTTGTTCTGGGAGACGTGCATCTATGGGGTCGCTATGGTTCGGAAATGACTCAACAGCATAAGTCAAGATAAGAAAAATACAGTACAGTAGGCTTTCGATAAATGCCTACAGGCCTGAAGGCAAACACATAGGCTAGGAAAACTGAGTGAAGAAGAGCTTTTAAAAAGACCTTCCTCATACCTTTCATCACAAAGTCTGCTTTATACTGAGGAATCTTTAAGCAGCATGGCTCAGTGGAAAGAGCACAGGCTTTGGAGTCAGAGGTAATGGGTTCAAATCCCGGCCCTGCCAATTGTCTGCTGTGTGACTTTGGGCAAGTCACTTAACTTCTCTATGCCTCAGTCACCTCATCTGTAAAATGGGGATTAAGACTGTGAGCCCCCCTGTGGGACAACCTGATCACCTTGTAACCTCCCTAGCACTTAGAACAGTGCTTTACGCAGAGTAATAATGATAATAATAATAATGATGATGATGACATTTATTAAGCGCTTACTTTATAAAGGTCACCTTGTAACCTCCCCAGCACTTAGAACAGTGCTTTACACAGAGTAATAATAATAATAATGGCATTTATTAAGCACTTAGTTTGTGCAAAGCACTGTCCTAAGTGCTGGGGAGGTTACAAGGTGATCGGGTTGTCCCACGGGGGGGCTCGCAGTCTTAATCCTCATTTTTTACAGATGAGGTAACTGAGGCACAGGGAAGTTAAGTGACTTGCCCAAAGTCACACAGCTGACAATTGGCAGAGCTGAGATTTGAACCCATGACCTCTGACTCCAAAGCCCAGGCTTTTTCCATTGAGCCACGCTGCTTAGTGTTTAATAAATGCCATTATTATTATTATTATTATTATTATGATGCCCTCGAGTTGTCTCTGACCCATAGCGACACCATGGAAACATCTCTCCCAGAACGCCCCACCTCCATCTCCAATCGTTTTGGTAGGGGATCCATAGAGGAATCTTATCAGCTTTCTTTGCTTCTTCTCTACCCCACCATAGCTCAGCCAAAAACTTAACTTCAAGTCCCAGAGACAGAAAGCATTGGAGGATTATGCTATGGCTGGTGAAAGAGCCCAGGGCTGGAATTCAGGAGACCGGGGTTCTAATTCTGACTTCTCAGACTGCAGAAATCACAACATCTCTATGCTTCGGTATCTTCATCTGTAAAATGGGGATTAAATTCTTCTCCCCACAACTTAGACTACGAGCCCTACTTGGGACAGACTGTATCCAACCTGATTCTCTTTAATCTAAGTGTTTGGTACAATGTCTGGCACGTATCAAGTAAGCAACAAGTACCATTAAAAAAAAAAATACCTGTTTTTCCTCTCCCTTAGATCATGAGTCCCCCTGTGGGATAGGGACTATGTCTGACCTAATTATGTTGTATCTACCTCAGCCTGTAGTACAGTGCTTATCAAATACCATAATTTTATTATTGCCATTATTATCAATAATACTGATTTTCCAACCATGTGCCCAACCTGATTTGCTTGTAATCACCCTAGTGCTTAGTACAGTGCCTGGCACATAGTAAATGCTTAACAAATACCACAGTTATTATTATTATAATAGGCAAAATAGGCAATCAATACACACTATTGTGTGATTGGAAATAAATTGGGATGAGACAGTCCAGGATAGACAAACACCATTTTGTTTAGATAGCTAGACTTCAGTCTTATTCAAATTAGTTTGGATAGCTGGTGAACTTAGCAAGTGCAGTCTCATGTCTTCTCACACCTGGAACAACATAATAAATGAGAGTGACTTATACGTTATTCATGTATCAGAAGACTTGAAAACAAAGTGGGAATTTCTACATTGACTGCAATTTGAAATTGGCAAAAAAGTCTTTTTACCTTTGTAGAGAGGAGAGAGCCTACTTATCAATAAGCACCACCCTGACATACTTTCAGTTTTCAAAGTGATTTGGCTGTTTTCTTAGTCATTTTGGGATAACATCATTTTGTGAGTTATGAAAATACAGCAGATTTTCTCATACCAAAGAATGATAAATGACACACTTGGAAGTGTTTGATCTTACTAGGTTCTTTGATTTAACTACTATAGTAATTTCCTTCTCCCATTTTTGAGTCTTTTTTTCTAAGCAAAATCCAGCAATAGGTTGTGGAAATTCTTTGAAGAATGGAAGAACTGTGGCAGAGGTCACACTAACCCCCTGCATCACTCCTGCTGGATTTTCAGATTGTTTTTCAACGCTTTTGTACTGTCCAGTAAGCTGTCATCTCAGGAGATCCTTTACAAATATCTATTTCTTCTGGACCGATACCTATAGGAATTTCTGGGACAGATATCCCTGTGGCCCACGGGTCATGTCTCCTTGCCTGGTGGGAAATCAAACTAGCACTCAGGGTGGTCTATAGTTACTTCCCTTTCTACACCCACAGAGCCTGGGTCTGTTCCTGGACCTGTAAACCACCCCAAAGACCTGGTGCCACCCCAGAGAGGGTTTTTTTTATTGGTATTTAAGTGCTTACTATGTGCCAGGCACTGTACTAGAAGCTGGGGTAGATGCAAGCAAATCCGGTTGGCTACAGACCCTGTCCTGCATTGATCTCACTGTCTTAATCCCCATTCTACAGATAAGGTAACTGAAACCCAGAGAAGTGCAATGACTTGCCCAAGCCTACAAAGCAGACATATGACAGAGCCAGGATTAGAACCCATGACCTTCTAACTCCCATGCCCATGCTCCGTCCACTATGCCAAGCTGTATACACAGCACTGAGGATTTGGCGTCTCCGGAAACTACTGGTTACAGAAAATAGTCTAGCTCTTTCCTTCCGTGACTGGGTCAGAGCAATGTCAGAATGATCTAAGGGATTCTTTTTCAGATTTTTAGCCTGAGGTTTAAATGAGCCACTGGTTAATGTTTTGCTTGTCACCTGAGCAGAAAATTGTAGCAGAAACAGTCAGGTACAGCACCTGCTTTACCACCTGACATAGAACAAAAACACATTGATAACTGGCCTCTGTTTCTGGAGTCATTTGGAGTCTGCCTCGTAAGAGCTGAAAGTGGCAGACACATCAGTCAGTCAATCAGTGGTATTTATTGAGCACTTTGTGCAGGGCACTGTACTAAGCACTTGGGAGAGTACAATACAACAGAATTAGCCCATGAAGAGCTTATAAGGACATAATGCCTCTCCTACGTCAAAGCAATGGCCCATTAGTACAGTGCCAAGCTCTTAGTAGAGTGCTCTGCACACAGTAAGTGCTCAATAAATATCAATCAATTGTATTGAGTGCTTACTGTGTTGAACACTGTACTAAAAACTTGGGAGAGTACAATATAACAGAGTTGGTAGACCCATTTCCTGCCCACAGTGAGCTCACTGATTGATTTATTGATCTGACGCAGTATTCTGTCTCTGACAATGACAACAGGATGTCAGGATGTTTGAAGGAATTAAGTAACGGCTGTTCCTGACATCCTAATATTAAGGGATGCGTGACCCAATATCCCAGAAATTCCCATAGTGTGAGCTCCTTGAGGGCAGGAGGTCATTTTTTTTTTTTTGTATCTTCCCCAAGCATCTGTGAGAGTGTTTGGTTTACAGAAAGGACTTGATAAATGCTTTAATGCTTAGGACATTTCCTAGTAGTCCTTTCTAAATCCCTAGTGATATATGTTTCCCTTGCTAAAATTGTAAGTTTCTTGAGAGCAGGGATCAGGTATACTACTTTTATAATAGTCTCCCAAGCGCTTAGTACAGTGCTTTGCACAAAGTAGACACACAAATGCTTTTGATTGATGAGAAGGCTGCTGATGTTTTCGGCGCATCCTCTAGACTGTAAGGTTGCTGTGGGCAGGGAATGTGTCTCATATTGTAGTGTTGTACTCTCCTAAAGTGCTTAGTACGGTGCTCTGCATACAGTAAGCGCTCAATAAATATAATTGATTGATTTCAGTTTACCTGTTTTTTTTTTGTGAAATCTAATTCCATTTGCTTACTACCAACTCTGGGAAGAAGTGTTTTCTTTTGGTTTGCTTTAAACTTACCAGCTTCTATATTTTTCTTGGTCTTGTCCTTCCTGATTCAGTAAATTTCAGTTGTGGATCTCAGTCTTGTTTCTTGATTGAAGAGTCTGAATCTTTTAGACGAAGGGTACATTCTATACTTAATGGAGGAAAAAAAACCCAAGTCATAGGAATTGAGAAGCAGCATATCCTAGCGGAAAGAGCACGGGCCTGGGAATCAGAGAACTCAGGTTCTAATTCCAGCTCTACCAGTCATCTGCTGTGTGACCTTGTGCAAGTCACTTAACTTCTCTGTGTTTGTTACCTCATCTGTAAAATGGGGTTTAAATCTTCCCTCCTCCGACTTAGACTGTGAGCCCTATGCGGGACAGGGACTGTGTCTAACCTGATTATCTTGTATCTACCCCAGTGCTTAGAACAGTGCTTGATAAAGAGTAAGTGCTTAGCAACTACCATAAAAAAATACCCTAAGTGTGAAAATTAGCTGTGGTGTTGGAGTATTCTTGTTATTAATAAAAAGTGGGTTTTATATGACTGCATTTCTCTAAGGAGCCAAAATATTAGAAATAAAGTCAGTCAGTCGTATTTATTGAGCACTAACTGTGTGCACAGCACTGTACTTTCACTCATTCACTAATTCAATTATATTTCTTGAGTGCTTACTGTGTGCGGTGCACTGTATTAAGTGCTTGGGAAAATACAATACAGCAACAAAGAATGACAATTCCTGTTCACTTTGAGCTCGCAGTCCAGAGGCAGGGAGAAGCACTTGGGAGAGTATGATGTAACAGACACATTCCCTGCCCACAACAAGCTTACAATCTAGTGAGGGAGATAGACATTAATGTAAATAATTTATAATATTTAATTTAAAGATATGTACATAGGTGCTGGAGGGTGGGGGGGTGGGGTGAATAGCAATTGTCCAAAGGTCACACAGATCCGTAGATGGCACAGAAGGAGAGTGAGCAAAGGAAAAGAGGGCTTAATTGGGGAAGGCCTCTTGCAGGAGATTCATTCAATTGTATTTATTGAGCGCTTACTGTGTGCAGAGCACTGTAGTTACCGCTTGAGAAGTACAAGTTGGCAACATATAGAGACGGTTCCTACCCAACAACGGGCTCACAGTCTAGAAGGGAGAGACATACAACAAAACATGTGGACAGGTATCAAGTCATCAGAATAAATAGAAATAAAGCTAGATGTACATCATTAACAAAATAAATAGAATAGTAAATATGTACGAGTAAAATAGAGTAATAAATCTGTACAAACATATACAGGTGCAGTGGGGAGGGGAAGGAGGTAGGGCTGGGGGGTGGGGAGGAGGAGAGAAAAAAGGGGGCTCAGTCTGGGAAGGCCTCCTGGAGCAGGTGAGCTCTCACTAGGGCTTTGAAGGGAGGAAGAGAGCTAGCTTGGTGGATGTGGGGAGGGAGGGCATTCTAGGCTAGGGGGAGGACGTGGGCCGGGGGTCGATGGCGGGAAAGGCGAGAACAAGATACAGTGAGGAGGTTAGTGGCAGAGGAGTGGAGGGTGCGGGCTGCGCTGTAGAAGGAGAGAAGGGAGGTGGGGTAGGAGGGGGTGAAGTGATGGAGAGCCTTGAAGCCGAGAGTGAGGAGTTTTTGCTTGATGTGTAGGTTGACTGGTAGGCATTTGTTAAGCGCTTATTAGGTGCCAGGTACTGTACTAAGCGCTGGGGTGGACACAAGCAAATTGGGTTGAACACAGTCCCTATTCCACACGGGGCTCACAGTCTCAATCCCCATCCTACAGATGGGGCTACTGAGGCACAGAGAAGTGAAATGGCATGTCCAAGCTCTTATGACCTTAATAATGCTTTAAAGACCATAGGGAGTCTACTGCATGAGAAGCACAGAGGATCTTTAGTCAATCAATGTTATTTACTGAAGTCTGAAAAAATCTGATTGGATTCTCTAAAGTTCAGTATTAAGACTGTTGGATTTCTTTCCAACTGTGAACTGCTGTTAGCTATCATGGGCTGCATAAAGAAGCACTCAGTTTTGTTGACTGTTTCATTCTAGAACTTATAATAATAAAAACATAATTGTGAGATTTCTGAAGCACTTACTGTGTGCCAGGCACTGAATTAAGCGCTGGAGTGGATCCAAGCAAATCAGGTTGGACATATCCGTTCTGTCACCGGATCCTGTCAGTTCTACCTTCACAATATTGCTAAAATTCACCTTTCCTCTCCATCCGAAGTGCTACTACACTGATCATCATCATCATCAATCGTATTTATTGAGCACTTACTATGTGCAGAGCACTGTACTAAGCGCTTGGGAAGTACAAATCAGCAACATACAGAGACAGTCCCTACCCAACAGTGGGCTCACAGTCTAAAAGGGGGTGACAGAGAACAAAACCAAACATACTAACAAAATAAAATAAATAGAATAGATATGTACAAGTAAAATAAATAGAGTAATATCCACTTGACCCTGTCAGATTGTACTTACAAGGTTCTATTTATTCAAGAAGATCTACAGCAACAGCAGAAATTAGAAAACTGCAAATGTGGAATTCAAAGCAAATGTATAACTGATCTATACACTTAACCTATCTCACCTTAACTACTGTATTTGCCTCCTCACTAACCTCCCTGCCTTCTTTCTCTCCCCAGTCTAGTCCGTATTTCACTCTATTACACCGATCACGTTTCTAAAAAAATGTTCAGTCCACGTCTCCCCACTCCTCAAGAGCTTCCAATGGTTGCCCATCCACCTCCGCGTCAAACAGGAACTCCTTAACATTGGTTTTAAAACACTCAATAAGCTCCCCCTTCCTACCTTACCTCACTAATGTCCTACTCCAGCCCAGCCTGCACACTTCACTCCTCTACTGCCAGCTTACTCACTGTGCCCCGATCTCACCTATCTCACCACCGTCCCCTTTCCCACATCATTCCCGTAGCCTGGAATACCCTCTCCCTCCACAGATGCCAGACTACCACTGTCCCCACCTTCAAAGCCTTATTAAGTTCACATCTTCTCCAAGAGGCCTTCCCTCTTTTTCCCAGCTTTCTCTCCCTTCTCTGTCATTGATTCTGACAGTTTCAACACCTGTCTACCTGTTTTGTGTTGTTGTCTGTCTCCCCCTTCTAGACTGTGAGCCCGTTGTTGGGTAGGGACCGTCTCTAGATGTTGCCGACTTGTACTTCTCAAGTGCTTAGTACAGTGCTCTGCACACAGTAAGTGCTCAGTAAATAAGACTGCATGAATGAATGAATGAACTGTATTAAGTGCTTTGGAGAGCGCAATCTGTTCCCTGTTTGCTCCAGGTATTTACGATATAAAGGAGAAGGCAGAGACATGCAATTTGGCTCTGTTTCAAGTTCAATAATTGATTTATAAGGGGCTAGAAGTTGATAGTAGTGTTTAAATTGGAAGGAGAAATGGTGAAAATGCTGGGATGGAGGTGGGGGCTGTGGGAAGGAGTGAGAGGAAAAAGAAGAGTTAATAAGCAGGAGAAGAAACAGCCCAGAATAATGCCCTCGTGAAAAAATTGAGGATGCGATTCATCATATGCATTCAGGACAGTAATGTGAATTTTCATCAGGACCTATAAATTTGGGGGTACAGAGTTTATGGGTTGTTAGAAGAGGAAAGGTGAGCTATAATGAAAAATCTGATGAGTAGATGAAAGCCTAAGTATGAAACAGTAACTTCCAGAAATGTTTTCCAGCCTGCCCTTCCACTGAACTATTAAAAGCCTGCCAGTCTCACCTTCACAGCATCACCAAGATCTACCCTTTACTCTCCAACCAAACCGCTACCACATTAGTACAATCACTCATCCTATCCCCACTGAATTACTGCGTCAGCCTCCTTTCTGACCTCCCAACATCCTGTCTTTCCCCACTTCAGTCCATATTTCACTCTGCTGCCCGGATTATTTTTCTACAGAAACGTTCTGGACATGTCACCCCCCTCCTCAAAAATCTCCAGTATCAAGCAAAAACTCCTCACTACTGGCTTCAAAGCTCTCCATCACCTTGCCCCCTCCTACTTCACCTCTCTTCTCTCCTTCTCCATCCCAGCCCACACACTCCACTCCTCTGGAGCTAACCTTCTCACTGTGCCTCGTTCTCTCCTGTCCCGATGTCGACCTCTAGCCCATGTCCTACCTCTGGCCTGGAACATCCTCCCTCCTCAAAAAAAATCACACTTCCCCCCTTCAAAGCCCTACTGAAGGCTCACCTCCTCCAACTGGCCTTCCCAGACTAAGCCCCCCTTTTTCTCAACTCCCCCTCCCCTCCGCGTCACCCCGACTCTCTCCCTTAGCTCTACCCCCTTCTCCCCACCCCACAGCACTTGTGTATATATGTACATATCTATAGTTCTATTTATATTAACACCTGTTTACTTGTTTTGATGTGTGTATATCTTTAATTCTATTTATTTATATTGATGCCTGCTTACTTGTTTTGATGTCTGTCTCCCCTCCTTCTAGACTCTAAACCCACACTGGGCTCTTTATTGCTGAATTGTACTTTCCAAGCACTTAGTCCAGTGCTTGGCACACAGTAAGCACTCAATAAATACAATTGAATACATGAATGAATAAAACGGAGAATTGCTAAATATCCAAGAAGAGTGTGGGTAGTTGCATGGTGGAAAATTGTAAAAGAGATTCTTAATCTAGCCCTCCAGCGCAATTATTTATTTTCACCATTGTTATTTAAAGTACCGGGATTTTACAGTGTTGCGGGAGATGACTTGGAATAGGTAAACTGCCTCCTCTGTAGTCCCCATTCTCCAGTCAAACGCTTGAGTCACTGCAAAAGAAATGCCAGTTGAGCAGAGCTGCAGTAGAGATAGTTAACAGTGAGAACAGAGGAGACTGTAGACAAGGTGAAGGATTAGGGATACTGGGCTTTTCTTTCTCCTTGACTTGGGGATCATGGGGAAGGGAAGAGCCACATAATACACTACCCAACCTGATGAAAATGTTAATTTTTTTTTTGTTTTGGCTTTCCCTTGGCTTCTTCCTCCTTTTCCAATGGTAAGGAAAAGTCACAGGTCACTTATAACAGGTCACCTCTATGAATGAAAAGTAAAGAGCCAGTATCGCCATAGTATTCTAGTCAGCATGTTAATTATAGTGCATCAAAGTTATTTCTAATTGCCTTTCATTTAAAGGGATATGTTTATGGTTACTTGGAAAAGGAACAACTATCAGATTTAGGAAAGCAAAAATTATTTCCTTTTCCTGGGCTTCTTAAAATAAGTTACTTCCAAATGGTGAAGGTGCTTCCAGGAAGGTATTCAATATGATTCAAAATATAGGCTGCCATCTGCTGATATTTGAAGTATTCTCATTTTGTCCTGGCTTCTACAACCTTTAGTAGCTTCCTGCAGCTGCTGCGGTTAATTATTAATTTATTATTCCACCTTTTGCACATGTTGATGCATGCTGCTGAGACATGGCTTCCAGAGAGTTCCTGGAGAAGGCCCAGTTTTATTGGGCAGACCTCATCCATTTTCACCAAAACACTACCTGAAGATCTCTATTAATCTGCTCTTTTGCTTTTCTCTAAGACACTGATCTCCCCTCAGACTCTGAGGCTTTCCATATTTCTCTCTTATTTTTATCCTAAACTCCCTAGGAAGCAATAAGTAATCATTCTTAAAAAGGGATCCTCTTAAAACATCTGAATTTAATTACCCAGTCATGTTTACTAACTCTCTTGAGTTGGTAAACTTGAATAAATATCATTGATTGAGCATCCTCCCTTTCCCATTCTCTTTTCTGTTTTTTGTTTCCCCTTCCCTTGCCCTCCAGTGTTAACAAGAAGCTAAGTTTATTGGTTTGAGTCTTTTCCTCTCTATTTAATCATTCTGGTGGAGGTGCTGTTGAGAGAAATGGCCAAAAGTCTGGCAGCAGGGGTGAGGGGAAGATACAAAGAACCCAAAATAGTTTCACATTGGAAAATAATCTCTGGAATGATACTGTATTTATCCCCTATCCGTAATCTATTTAATGCCTGTTTTCCCCTGTAGGCTGTAAGCTCCATGTGGGCAGGAATTGTGTCTTCCTCTTCCAACTCGGTTGTATTGTTCTTTCGCAAGTGCAGTGCTCTTGTTGAACACTGTACTTTCAGTGCAGTGAGAGTATTCCACTGCACTTCCTGACAGTAAGCTCTCAATAAGTACCACTGATTGATGGCTTGATAGCTGGCAACCTATTTCTAGAAGGATTCGACAGTTATTTTCCTTTTGCACATTATTAACTCCATCAACTTCTCTTCTGAAGAAGATTCCATGGCCAAAATGGTTTCCGTATATTAATTCCCCTCAATTTTTCAAGATCTAAAAAACAGAGACTGGGAGCTAAGAAACCTTCTTCTTTGCTATACCTTTGTTACTAAATTGCCGAGGTGCTTTCTCATCCTTTGCCCAGTAGATGTCAGAGTCGTCATGTTTTACAAAATATTTTATGCGTTTCTTTTTAAATTGTGAAATCAGTAGGTTTCAATAACTAATTTTAGATGGAGTAATTTTCCCTTTCTATCATTAATTAAGATCATGGGTTTATTTTCATATTTTTCTCCATGAGATTTTTCTATTCCACTCTCTAGCAGGAGAATCAGCTTATGGCCTTTTTGGAAAGAGAAGGGGCTTACCCATCACCATATTTAATTTTAAACTTAGTAATTGTTTAGGTTCAACTGAAAATTTCAGCCACATTGCGTTTGCTTGATTTAGACACCGGTAGCACTTAAGGTCTATAACCCACAGCATTTAGCTGAAAGGCATTGTGAGATTGATGCTTATTTGACAAGATTATACTACTCATTTATTGCATTTATTGAGCACTGATTCTAAGCAAATATGATTGATTGATTGCAAAGCCCTGTACTAAGATCTTGGGAGAATGCTATAGGATTAATAGACATGGTCCTTGCCCTTAAGGAGTTTACCATTTAGTGGGCTAGGAAGCCGATAGCTTTATTTTACTCCAGTTTCTGAGGATTCTTAACCTGTAGTCATGGCCTCCCCACAACACGTCAATTAATATTCACAGTGTTTTGCAATTTTTTTTTACCTTTTCCACCTAGAGTTTAAATAAGCTTGGTTCCATCTCAAGTGTGTCACTTTTTAAGTATCTCACTCACCCCAAGAACAGTGAGATTCTCCTAAGATTGCACTGCTCTGGGGGTGGCCCTTCCAACCAGAACTGCAGTTGCCCTAACAGAAGTGAATTGCCTTAAATGACAAGACCAAATAGTTTACTCAACTTCAGAACCCCGCCTCTCTTAAAGGAATGATGGTATGCTCATTAAGAGCAATATATTTGAGATTCATAGTTGGTTAAATGCCATTAAGACAATATCTGTTTAGTCAAAATATGTCAGCTGACTATGTGACTAGGCGTTGGTGCGCTGCACACAGTAAGCACGCAATAAATATGATTGAATGAATGAATGAATGAATGATACTGCGATACTGAACCTGTTAAGTGAAAGCACATTTTTTCCTTTCCTCTTGCATTTGAAGGTGATATTGCAGTTTGACTTAACTTTTGACTCCCTCCTCTGTCAAGTATCTTCCCTGCTTCTAGACAGTTCAGATATTTTCTCCATTGGATTTCCTGTTTTACACCATTTTCACTCTGCTTTTAACTTACTGGATGCAGCGCTGTGTACTAGGAGTTTAGGAGACTACAGGAAGTTAGACATGATAATCAACTTCTAGGCACTCCATCGATTCTCTTCTCTTTCCTTACTTATCTTCATTCCTCTCCCATTGCAACCAAGGCTAGCTGCTTCTCTCTTCTGTCACTCACTGTTAAACTTCGTGAATAGTCAAATCTCATTGTCAATATCTGTTTAGCCAAAATAAGCCCTAGCTAAACGCTGAACTATTAAAAAATAACGTCAGAATTCTGACCCCATTAATTGAAAGCACATATTATTCCTTCCCTCTTGGTTCTAATCCTGGCTCTGCCACTTACCTGCTGGGTGACCTTGGGCAAGTCATCTAACTTTTTGGTGCTTCAGATTCCTCTTCTGTAAAACGGGGATTAAATACTTTTTCTCCCTCTTACTTAGACTGTGAACCTCATAAGGTACAGTGCTCTGCACACAGTAAGTGCTCAATAAATACAATTGAATGAATGAATATGGGACAGGGACTATATCTGTACAGAGCACTGTACTAAGCATTTGGGGAAGTGCAATACAACAGAGTTGGTAGATACATTCCCTGCCTATGAGAATTCATTCATTTAGTTGCATTTATTGAGCACTTACTGCATGTAGAGCACTGTACTGAGCGCTTGGACAGTACAATTCAGCAACAGAGACAACCAACAACAGGCTCACAGTCTAGAAGCCCATCTTACAGGCTGTGTCTAACTTGATTACCTTCCATTTACCCCAGTGCTGCATATTGTTTTTGACACATAATAAGCAACCAAGAAATACCATAATTATTGTTATTCAAGCACTAATCTGTACTTTTCTAGATAATCAGCTCTTCATTGACAGCCCTGGGTAAGTATCATTTCACAGCTCCAGATAATTTAAAAATGGTACTTGGACCATTTATTTCTGTATCATATGTTTAATTTCATGTCTAATATTATACTTCACTGCAATTTCAATATTAAGGTGTGCTGAGATTGAGGAGTAACAGTGGAAGTAGTAGTAGTAATATTGAGCATTCACTGGATGCAATGTGCAGTATTCATTCATTCAATCATATTTATTGAGAACTTACTATGTGCAGAGTACTGTACTAAGTGCTTGGAACATACAGTTTAGCAATAGAGACAATCCCTGCCCACACTGGGCTTACAATCTAGAAAGGGGAAGACAGATATCAAAACAAGTAAACAGGCATCAGTATGCATACATAGAATTATCAATATCTATACATCAAAACAAGTAAACAGGTACTTGAGGTATTAAGCACTTGAGAAGTTTTAATTGAGCAAGTGACACATTCTCTGCCGACAAGGGGCTTGCAGTCTAATGTCTGAACATCTGAGAGTCTCCGTGCCTTTCTCTAATTCCACAACTGATGCACAGTAACTTTGAGCAAGTAACATAATTGCTGCATACCCAAATTTTCCAATGAGATTTGCCATGGCCATTTCCTAACCATTCAAAGAGGTGAATACTGATGTTCTATAATGTGTACTATGTGTCATCAGCCATTTTAGGAATCATTTAGAATGATGCATTTATTAAGCATTTGCTATAGGCTGATCACTGTATTTGGCATTTGGACAGGTACAAGATAATTAGGTTAGACACTGTCCCTGGTTCCATACAGGGCTCACAGCCCAAGTGGGAGGGAGAACAGGCAGTTCTTCGCACATAGTAAGTGCTTAACAAATGCCATTATTATTATTATTATTATTATTATTATTATCCCTTTTTTACAGATGAGGAAACTGAGGCACGGTGACTTGCCTAAGGTCACTCGGCAGACAAGAGACAGAGCTGGCATTAGAAGCAAAGTCTCCTGCATCTCAGTCCTATGTTCTTAGCATTAGGCCTTGAGGCCTAGGTCATGCATTGCTATTAATTATGATGTCAATAGAAGTAAACAGTAAATTTGGTAGAAATGTAAGTATACTACTTAAATGATCCTGATTAAAAGCAAATAGAAACGATTAGGATTTTTCGAAAGGCCAGCTACTAAAAATTCCTTAACAAGGGCAACTTCCTCACAGGGAATGGAAAACTATGATCTTATGGTTCAATCAAGAAGCTATATAATTGTTCAAATGGGAAAATGTCATAAGTGGGAATTTAAGAGAGTTGTTCCGTAATTTTATAGTGTTCAATTGAGTACTTTAAAAATATGTTAGTATTCCCTAAGGCAAAGTGGCTTAGGGTAGGACTATTGCAAATGCAATAAATAAATAGTAAACACAATTATTAGCCTTCCTCATGATGTTAAATATCGTAAAGATCAATAGTTTTATAATTCCACAAAGGAAGGCCATTTATCAAAAGGTGAAATCATGTTTAAATGTACTAAGGATTCTACCTTATTTTATTTTGCACACACATTGGCACAATTAAGTCAAGTCCTTTGTAGAGACGAAATGAGATCACAGCAATAGCCTGCATTTTTACAATAGTGTATTTACTGTAAAACAGCTCATAAAAGGAGGAAAGCCATAAAAATCAGGACATTAAATAAAAAAATAGGAGCATATTTGAGCCAAGAAAACATCTAACTCTCGATTGGAAATAAATGAAGCTATCGGAGCCAGACCAGTTCTGGGAGGAGAGATGGGGAGGTGAGCAGTTCACTCCACTTTTTAATATAAAGCATGCCTGGGCATAGCAAGTTTCAAAAAATGATTTTGCTCTGCTGAAAGTCTTTTGTTCTCTGTTTGCGGGCTCTCTTCAACTAATTATACTATTGTGAAAATGTAAGGTCTTTCTATAATTTGATTTTTACTCAGAATGACTTAATTAAAGCCAGTTTTTTTTGTCTGATGAAGGATATTAGGGTTTGTACCAGAATTCCTCTTGCATTTTCTCTTTCCTTTTTTTTTTGGCCTGTTGAAAACTGTTTTGTTGTGCACAGCTGTGTACTCTATTGCATAACAGCTACTGCAGCTCATTGAAAAGTCCTCCTTTATGAAGTGGACAAGGTTGCCCTAAGGGTTTACAGATTTAGGTCAGTAGTCTAAAAACACCAGTCCCATTCCCATATCCTCCTCTACAACCCATTAGCAGAACTAGAAACCTTCTAGATCATACTGCACACTTTCTGGATTTTTTTTGCAGAGTATTGTTAGGCGCTTAGTACAGTGCTTTGCACACAGTAAGCACTCAGTAAATATGTTTGAATATATGCAATTAAGAAGTTAGGTTTTGGAGAACGACAGTTGCAGTCACTTCTCTTTTAAAGTTAATTTCAGCCTTAAATTCAGCAGCATGGCCGAGTTAGGAGTACGGGGCCGGGAGTCAGAAGGTCCTGGGTTCCACCACTGGTCTGCTGTGAGACCTTAGTCAAGTCATTTCGCTTCTCTGTGCCTGTTACCTTATATGTAAAATGGGGATTAAGACTGTGAGCCCCATGAGGGACAGGGACTGTGTCCAACCTGATGTGCTTGTATCCATCCCAGTGCTTAGAATAATGCCTGGCCCATAGGAAACATTTAACAAAGTCATTATTCATTCATTCAATCGTATTTATTAAGAACTTACTGTGTGCAGATCACTGTACTAAGCACTTGGGAAAGTACAATATATCAATAAACAACATTCCCTGCCCACAACAAGCTCACATTATTACTATTCTGTAACGAAAAAATGGTGTTAAGAAAACCATTCCTTTCAGGCATACACCTTACGATTCATTTTAAAGTTAGAAGGAATGGCCTGGTAAATTAGTTGATTAGAGAAAAATGAGAAAAGTCCAGCGAAGCGGTAGAAAGTGGGAGAGTTCGGGAAAAGGATCTCCGCTTCCCGACATTTTACAAATCATTTAACTGGTCCCTATTCCATAACTCTCAAATTCCAACGGTCCTCTTGTCAGGGATTTCTCAGTCTTCTGGTTGGCCTATCTGTCCGAGAGCTTCACACAAGTCTTGCTGTCTCCACAGCTCTGCTAGTACAAAAGGAAATAGAATGAAAAGGCTTTAATGATGCCCTCGCCCCAGCTGAAGATGGTCTATAGCAAATGGAGCTTAGTACAGTGCACACAGTAAGTGCTCAATAAATATGATTGAATGAATGAAAGATGGAGTCTCTTTCCCTAGAGTGTCCTCTGGAGAGAGGGTATGTAACCTAAGAGGGTTCTTCCATTTCCTAATCCTTGATTCCAACTTGTTTTACTCTCATCCTTCTTAGCTGTTGCTCCGCTTTCCCTACCATTTGGGGCCAGGCTGGGGGACAGGAAGGGGATGGGACAGTAAGGGGGTGATGGTCAGGGGCTGCCTTTGTGTGTGTATTGCTAGGCTTCATCACAGTGGATTCCTCTGCGAATGGCTTCTTTGATCAAGAAAGGTCTTTGTGGGCAGGGACACATCTACCTCTCTCATATTGTTCCCTTCTTAGATCTTTGTCCAGTGCTCTGCACACAGTTGATGCTCAATAAATGCCATTGATTGATTTCTTAACTTCCTAGCTTCTTTCATTGTTGGATAATCCCTCTCCAGTCTTTCTGGCCTCTCCTTCTGCCCTTATCGAATGCACTGCCCATGTACTCTGGTCTCTGCTCTTCCCATCTAAGGCTGACAGCTTAACACATCAGGAACCTGCACTCTGTCAGTCCTAAGAATCATTTTTTTTTTTTCCCTGTAGCCACTGGGAAAGCATTTTCAGCCTGGGATCCCACGTACAAATCCATCACCACATGCCCACTCAGCCACTCCAATTTTATCCAATTTTAACCAACACACACCCGCCTTCCCTTTTGTCTGTTCTTGAATTCCGCCCGTTGATCGGATAAGCCTCTCTGAAGGAGAGTTGTCTCTCTAAAGACAGTCTCTCTTGGCCAGCTATCAGGAAAGGTCTGTGAGAAGGCATTTTCCTGGAGGTGGCTCACAACCTTCTGCAGGAGTTGAAAGAGTCAGGAAAAGTCAGCCGAGAGCTTGGGGAATGGGGCACTGGGACTCATCCTGCCCCAAACACAGCCTCTACTTTCTTTAATAAGATCTCTCTGCTTTTAATTTAGGAAATATCTTATTTTCGAAAGGTCAATTTAGTTGTTTATAAGACAAAATGGAATGGGTGAGGCATTTTAGGAAAACCACTGGAATTTGCCCCTCTTGGTAAAGCCCCTCCTGTTTATGCTGTCACTTCCACTATTTCTAGAGCTTCCCCAACATTTTTTTCTCTCCTTGAATTGCACAAGCAGCGACTGCCCGTAGAACCCAAAGAAAATTAGTCACGATATTTTGGATTTACATGATTTTTCAATATGAGGATCCTTAAAGTACTCTTAAATGCATAGACTTTGCAAGTGATAATAACTGAGGTTTAGAACAAATCAAAGTGCTTAGAGAAAGTGCTCAGGGGGACTGCTCAGAGCAGGAAGAGGTAGAATAAAATCCTGGGGATTGGGGAGTGGCAGTATTTACCCTGGCATTTTCTTGTCAGTTATTTGAATATGTAGAATAAATTATTCTGATCTTAATATCTCTTAAATGTAGTTACAGTATTTTACTCCAATGCATTTTTATTCAAATAATATTTTCCTGTCAAGCTATTTCAAGTTAGAAGACTAAAAAAGTGTGGAGCAATATTGAGTTTGATATCCTTTTCATCGGTTCATCACCTAAGTGTCCTTCTAAGGACTCTGAGGGTTCAGAACAACTGCAGAAAGCTTCATGGTTGAAGCTGTGCTGTGAACAGGGCTTGTCTCTGTTGCTGAACTGTACTTTCCATGCGTTTAGTACAGTGCCCTGCACACAGTAAGCACTCAATAAATACGATTGAATGAATTAGTGAATCATCATCTTCATTGGCACTTGTTGGGTGCCCACTAGGGAGTCGAGGGCTGTGCTGGCTGCCCATGGCATGTCTGAGCACTGTTCTGCGTGCTTACTGTTTCTGTCCATCCAGATATTTCCCCCTTTCTCATGTAATACTTCAGAGAAGGAAGCAGTGTGGCCTAGTGGAAAAAGCCCTGGACTGGGAGTCCAAGGTCCTGGGTTCTAATCCCAGCTCTGTCACTTGTCTGCTGAGGGATCTTGGGCAAGTCACTTAACTTCTCTATGCCCCAGATACCTCTTCTATAAAATGAGCATTAAGACAGTGAGCCCTATGTTTATTCATTCATTCAATCGTATTTATTGAGCACTTACTGTGTGCAGAGCACTATACTAAGCGCTTGGAAAGTACAATTTGGCAACAGATAGAGACTATCACTACCCAACAACGGCCCATGTGGGACATGGATTGTGTCTAAACTGATTGATTTAGAGAAGCAGCTTGGCATAGTGGATAGAGCATGGGCCTGGGCGTCAGAAGGTCATAGGTTCTAATCCTGGCTCCACCACATGTCTGCTGTATGACCTTGGGCAAGTCACTTCGCTTTTCTGTGCCTCAGCTCATCTGTAAAATGGGGATTGAGACTGTGAGCCACACCTGAGACAGGGACTGTGGCCAACTTGATTTGCTTGTATCCACCCCAGCGCTTAGTACAGTGTTTGGCCCATAGTAAATGCTTAACAAATGCCATTATTATTATTATACCTACTCCAGTGCTTAGTACAGTCCCTGGAACATAGTAAGTGCTTTACAAATACCATTAAAAAAATCTGTCTCCCCTTCTTTGAAAATATATATGTATATAAAATATTCAAGATATTATATATCTCTTCTGAAGAATGTTTCTTAAGCTGGGTCTATAGGGATGCAAGTGCTTTCAAATTCGTTTTTAGCCTCTTTCTTTCTATATAGAACTACAGAAGGTATTAAGCATGTTCCTTCAATCGTATTTATTGAGCACTTACTATGTGAAGAGCACTATACTAAGCGCGTAATGATGGTATTTAAGTGCTTTCTATGTGTCAACCACTGTACTAAGCTCTGAGGTAGTTACAACGTAATCAAGGTTGTCCCACGTGGGGCTCACAGTCTTAATCCCCATTTTACAGATGAGGTCACCGAGGCACAGATAAGTTAAGTGACTTGCCCCAAGTCACACAGTTGATAAGTGACGGAGCAGGATTAGAATCCACGACCTCTGACTCCCAAGCCCACGCTCTTTCCACTAAGCCCTGCTTTGCGCACAGTAAGCACTCAGTAAATATGTTTGAATATATGCAATTAAGAAGTTAGGTTTTGGAGAACGACAGTTGCAGTCACTTCTCCTTTCAAGTTAAGTTCAGCCTTAAATTCAGCAACATGGCCTAGTTGATAAGAGCACGGGACTGGGAGTCGGAAGGTCCTGGGTTCTAATCCCAGTTCCACCACTGGTCTGCTGTGAGACCTTGGTCAAGTCATTTCACTTCTCTGTGCCTCATTTACCTTTTATGTAAAATGAGGTCTAGTTTGGATGACAAAACGCGGTCCAATGCAATTGTCTGAACCAGTTTATCCCCAGCCAAAACGTGCCTTTGCTGCGGTGTAGACGCAGACCTTTTGACTCTTTGAGATGAAAGGACTGGTCTCCCAGAGCTGCCTATTTGAAGGATATAGATATACGCTAATCTCCTCACTGTACCTCGTTCTCGTCTGTCCCGCCATCGACCCCCGGCCCACGTCATCCCCCGGGCCTGGAATGCCCTCCCTCTGCCCCTCTGCCAAGCTAGCTCTCTTCCTCCCTTCAAGGCCCTGCTGAGAGCTCACCTCCTCCAGGAGGCCTTCCCAGACTGATCCCTTTCCTTCCTCTCCCCCTTGCCCCCACTCCATCCCCCCATCTTACCTCCTTCCCTTCCCCACAGCACCTGTATATATGTATATATGGTTGTACATATTTATTACTCTATTTATTTATTTATTTATTTATTTATTTTACTTGTACATTTCTATCCTATTTTATTTTGTTGGTATGTTTGGTTTTGTTCTCTGTCTCCCCCTTTTAGACTGTGAGCCCACTGTTGGGTAGGGACTGTCTCTATGTGTTGCCAATGTGTACTTCCCAAGTGCTTAGTACAGTGCTCTGCACATAGTAAGTGCTCAATAAATACGATTGATTGATTGATAGAGACTCTGGGAGGGGCAGACGGGACTGTAGCAGCCCACCCATCAAGACAGTGCTGAGTACTCACTAGTACCTAGTTGTCTGGTATTAGCAGACCCCACCGGGTCCAGGATTTGCCCAAATTCAGTCTCTTCACCCTTTTTCAAGGGCAAAGACCTCGGAAACCAGCAAAAGCTTTCACTCAGCACAGGTGGGCGAGGAGAATGAGCTGTTTGCCAGCCGTCCAGACTGTTTCCAGCCCAGCTGGTCCAGGTCAGCCCTTGCACTGTTTTGTCTTCTCTCTTTGGTTTCTTTGACGTGTCGGGAAGCATTTCACTTATTTGATTTTGTCTTAACAGTAGCGGAGAGGTAGGGTAACGCGCGGGTGTGGACGCCAACGAATACGAGACACGGAGATCAGAGGGTGCAGCATCAGGAAGTGCCTGTCACATTTACAAATGACTCGCAACCTCTAACGAGTGACAGGTTTATTTGGCAATTTTTGATAAGTATGTTCCTTGAAACTTCCCAATGTAGGCAGCTATTTGTAATTCCCACTTGAAAGAACTTCTGTGAGCGATGACTAAGTGTCCATATTAAAAGGTCATTTATAGTTGCTTAACATCCTGTCATATATCATCTGGGATCTCCATGTTTTTATTGTTTTGATCTCACCAAAACTATTTCTTTAATTAAAAGAAATCAAAATCTGGAAAAGCTAGAACTATTTATGGTCCTGAATGGCATCAGTGACACAGCTAAAGCACATGATAAACACGTTGTGTTAAAACTAATTTCCCCCCTTCTTTAATTAGTTGGACTTTATTGAATTTTAGGTACCCTTCTTACGACTCCTGCAAAGCGTCGAGAACGGTGACATTTGTACTTGGCAGAATTCACGCAACTCTGCTGATTCATGCGCCTCTCAACTTCAGCCAGGTTTCAGCAGCCCTAAGAAACTAGAATTTGGTCATTTTGCAGGTGTCTGTGAGATGTCTCCCACTGGAGACTGCTAAATAAAGTAACTGGAGACCCAAACCAAAAACACTTGCTTCTCCTTCCTCCCCCCTTTCCTCCAGCTCCCTCATTCTCTGTTTGTAATTCAAAACCAGGATTTTGTTCCCAAACAGATGAAACCGAAGACTCAGGAAGATTATAGCTTCGAGGAGGAGAAAAAGAGACTTTGGTTGTAAAGTATTAAGTTGTAAGGACCACTGAGATCAGTCGATTGTATCCGATGACTGTCACATTCCCTTTAAAAAGGAAAATAATTATTATTCTTCAGTCCTCCAAGCCATAGAGTAAAGGAAGTCCCCTGATAATGAAACTTGAGTAAATATAGAAAGGAAATCTTTCAATGCATTGGTGCAATTGCTTTAATAAAGACTTCCAGGAGTTGAGGACACAGAGCAATTCTATTTTAGGACCACTGATTGCAACCATGCTTCTTATGAGCTGGTTTGCACTGCATGCCACTGGCCACAGAGAGTGAGGATGACTCAGTGCAAAACCCCACCACTACTGCTAAAACTACTCGAGTGCATGTCCTGATGATGGTAGGGTATATCTTACCCCTCTTACCTTCTGGTGTCTGAGTGAAGAGCACTGCACTAAGCAGTTGGGAGAGTACAATATAATGGAGTTGGTTGACATGTTCCCTGTCCACAAGGAGCTTACAGTCCAGAGGGGGAGACCGACATTAATCGAAATAAATAAATTACAGATATATACATTAGTGCCGTGGGGCTGTGGGTGGGGAAAATGAAAGGTGCAAATCCAAGTTCAAAGAGGATGCAGAAAGGAGTGGGGGAAGAGTCGGAGAAGCGGCGTGGCTCAGTGGAAAGAGCACAAGCTTTGGAATCAGAGCTCATGGGTTCAAATTCTGGCTCCACCAATGTCAGCTGTGTGACTTTGGGCAATTCACTTAACTTTTCTGTGCCTCAGTTACCTCATCCATAAAATGGGGATTAAGTGCCTCAGTTACCTCATCTATAAAATGGGGATTAAGACTGTGAGCCCCCCATGGGACAACCTGATCATCTTGTAACCTCCCCAGCACTTAGAACAGTGCTTTGCACATAGTAAGTGCTTAATAAATGCCATTATTATTATTATTAAGAGGCGATCTAGTGCTTTAAAGCCAGTTGTAAAGATTTTCTGCTTGCTGCAGAGGTGGATAGGCTGGATGTTCTTGTGGAGTGGGGAAAATGGACTGAACTGTTTTGTAGCAAAATGATCCAGGCAGCAGAGTGAAGTAAGGACTGAAATGGGGAGAGACAGGATGGAGGTCAGCAGGGAGGCTGATGTAGTTATCAAGGTGGGATAAGGTGAGTGCTTGAATTAATGTGGTCGCAGTTTGAATGGAGAGGAAAAGGCAGATTTTTGCAGTGTTGTGAAGGTTGAACAGTTAGAATTTTGAACAGATAGGATTTGGTAACAGATTTGGGTTGAATGAGAGACTTGAGTTGAGGATGATGGCAGATTGTAGGCTCGTGAGACGGGAGAGATGGTGTTGTAGTGTTAGGAAAGTATAATCATCCAACTGGCGTGGTTGTGTATTCTTATTTTATTTAAAGACCTCCAATGATGAGGTAAATCACAATCTCTTTTAGGGGCCTGCAGGAGTGATAAATCATCCAGAAAGTCAATGTTTTCTCTCCTGAGTTCAAAGAACTTTTTTTTTTTGCAGTCTTACATCAAGAAAACGTATTTCAATCAGTCAGCATCCTCATCAGACTGCTCCTCACAACTAACTTATTCACTAACTTGAGTATAAGCTTGTGTGGTCAGGGAATGTGTCTGTTATATGATAATAATAATGATAATGATGGTATTTATTAAGCGCTTACTATGTGCAAAGCACTGTTCTAAGCACTGGGGAGGTTACCAGGTGTTCAGATTGTCCCACGTGGGGCTCACAGTCTTCATCCCCATTTTACAGATGAGGTAACAGGCACAGAGAAGTGAAGTGACTTGCCCAAAGTCACATAGCTGACAATTGGCAGAGCTGGGACTTAACTGATTAAACCCAGAAGCTGGATAATCTCTGTAAATGTTCCCCATGCTGGGATTACATACACCTGGGTCAGTGCTACAATTTTACCAATAGAAATAGTACTAAGAACACATTGTTATATTGCACCCTCCCGAGCACTTAATACACTATTCTGCATACAATAAGCACTCAATAAATACACTTGACTGACTGACTGATTGGGTTTGTATTGGGCAAGTCTTTATTTTTTGAAATAAAATTTCCTATGGAAAAATTCCCATTTTGGCCTCAAGTTGGAGGGGGCAAAGCTAAGCATCAAATGGGAAGCGAATGTTAGGAATTGCCTTGGGTAGATGGGATTAATGCTTCTGGAACAGAGGACTATTTGGTCCATCAGAGACAGTCATTGAAACTCTGAAGCCAACCAAACTGCTTCACTGACAAACTTAATTTTAGCCGTCTAACTTGGTTCTTGATGCTCTGGCTGATCGCAGAGCAGTCCTTGGGTCTGGGTAGATGGAGTAAAGGTTAAAGAGGAGAGCAGGGAGCATAAAGCTGCTTACATCTCTGTACGTGCACAGCATGATGGGAATATCATCTTGTAGAAGAGTAAAACCTCTGCCTGGGTAAATTTATCTCAATAGTTTTCAGACCTCACTTGCTGAACTGGACTGAAACAGTAGAAGTGGCAAGTGTTCTTCAACCAAACGGGTTAATGAGTCAGATGGCATTCAGCTCATTCAGATTTATGTAAATTGTGTAAAATTTTTGCCAAGTTGATGTTATGTGCCTTGTACAGGATCAGCTATTAATACATTCCTTCTCCTCCTTTCCTTTAGACTAAGCAGCTGCAATTCCTTTAACCGTTCCTCAGATGACTTGTTTTTCATCCCTTTGATCATTTTTCTTCCTCCTATTTTTTAAATGATACTTTTCAAATACTATGTGCTAGGCACTATACTAAGCCCTGGAATAGCGCTTACTACAGTGCTCTGCATACAGTAAGCGCTCAATAAATACAATTGAATGAATGAATGAATTTAAGATAATGAGGCTGGACACAGTTCTTGCCCCAATTGGGGCTAACATTCAAAGTAGGAGGGAGAACAGGTATTTAATTGAAGCACAGAGAAGTTAAATGATTTGCCCAAAGACAGACAGAAGGCAAGTGATGGGTTCAGGATTAGAACCCTAGTCTTCTGAATCCCAGGCCTATATCTCCACTAGCCCATGCTGATTTTTCTGTCTTTTTCTAGATCTTTTTCCAGTTTCTCCATATTTTTTAAAAAAATGTGTTGACCTAAATTGGACTCAGTATTCTAATAAGAACTTGACCAATGCGGGTTGGAAGGGAGGAAATCAATTTTATGTTTTTACTTATCCTTTTCTTGTTAATACAACCCAATGTTGTAATATTTAAATACCAGAATCACATTATTGACTCTGGTCACCTTGTAATCAGCTGTGATCCCCAGGTCTTTTTCTGCGAATATGTGTACCAGGCCAATTTTTCTACTATGCTGATTCCTTTTTGTTCATAAGTATCTCTTGAATAGGTCCTTGTGGAAATTCCTCCTGGTTAGAAATTCCCGTTTTGCTTCATTAAGGTGAGTTTGAATTTTATTTCTGACTTCCAAAGTGTTATCTTCCCCATCCTATTTAGTGTGATTTGCAAATTTAATGAGCACATGCTTAATTATTTTATTCAGGTCACTGTTAACAATATTATATGTTGACAACTTCAGGACTGGTCACTGTGGAACACAATTTGATACTTCACCGTAGTTGATTTTGAGCCACTTACATCTAGGTGGGAGATCAAGTCTCTGGATACTTTAAAATTGTTTTATAAAACTGTTCATACTTCTAAAATTCCATTAAGAAACACCACAAGATTTTATTTAAGGCTCTGCCAGTGAATGAGTTTTTTTCTTCTTCTATAATCACAAAAGAGTGAGAAGCAGTGTGGGCTAGTGGAAAGAGCCCAGGTCTGGGAGTAAGAAGGTCTGGGTTCTAATCCCAGCTGCACCATTTGACTGCTGTGTGACCTTAACTAGGTCAGTTTACCCCTCCGTGTCTCAGTTTCTTCATCTGTAAAAAGGGGATAAAATACCCATTCTTCCTCCCCCTTAGAGTATGGGCCCCATGTGAGAGAGAGACCGTATCCGATCTGATCATCCTGTATCTACCCTTGTCCTTAGGATGGCTCTTGGGATGTAGTAAGACCTCTAGACTGTAAGCTCACTGTGGGCAGGGGATGTGTTTCCCAACTTGGTAATGTACTCTCCTAGGCACTCAGTACAGTGCTCTGCCTGCAGTAAGGGCTCCGTAAATGACATTGATTGATTAACAGATACTATTATTATTATTATAATCATCCAGTTGTAACAGTCACTGCCTCAGAGAAGATAAATTCAATTTTTCGAGTCTTGCCCAAGAAAGAGAGAGAGAAGAAGGCTGAAAATAATAATTGTGACATTCAGCAAATGAATTCTGATTCATTGTTGAAACAATGACACAATGACTTATTGCCGAGACACTTTAGGACTATTAATGCGCTAAGTCAGGAAAACATATGGTAAAATGTGCATGTTTTCTTTTGGTGTAGGCACTCAGGTACAGTTTGGAGGTATGTTTAAAGTAATAAAACATGTGGCATTCATAATAAAGCCATTCAACCATCACCAGAAAGGAATTGAAGTGGAGCTCATTGAACCTGTAATTATTATGTTAATCTTCCCTTGGGGGGAAGCTTCTGGGGAGGAGCCTTATTCTTGCACCTGAATGGGTAAGTGAGTGTTGAGCAGTGGACAGGACAGAGGTCTTACTTCCATACATATGCTATTTTTATCAAAACCTTTATTAGGTCCTACTTAATCGAGGGCATCAACTACCCATTTCAGCTTGGAAATGGTAGACTCTGGAATCATCCCGTATGGATCTAGGTTGAATAACTGAAGCATTCTTCCTTTGTTGCATAAAGCATTAGCTATTGGGTTGGGAATAATGATGTCAGCCAGATTTCTTAAAGGCGAGACGGCCTTCTCTCTTGGGGACAGATGAATCCTCCTACATTTGAAAATCTGAAGGGCTACCAGGCTTGGTAGAGGCAGGGAGCATCATAGAATAAAAAAAAAAAAAACACCCAAAAAACTTGGAAGGGACTTCAAGCGCTCTTTTATTTCAGCCAGGCTTCAGCTGTCAGTATTTTCATGTAAGCGGCCCAAACCAGATGTTTGTCTGTCCTATTTTTAAAGATCTCTAGGGATGGAGATTCCACAACCTCCCTTGGCAGCCTGTTCCAGTGTTAAATCCCTGTCGAAATCAAGACATTCTTCTCAAATTCTCTCTGGCTGCAATGTAAGCACATTTTCTCCTTATTCCATCCTCTAAGTGTGCCTGGCCAAACTTCAAAACACCAGTCCAGAAATGGTGCTGGGGGTACTTTTGGATGCTGAGCGGCACACAGGTTGCAATCAAAAATGAAACTAGGAATTGAAGGGATGAGTCATTGATGTTATGTGAATTCCCTTCTTGTATCTTTCCCAATATGACCCTTGCACCCATGTCTCACACCTCTGAAGTAGATTTTACAGTTACATCATGAGGTTGGTTCCTTTCATAATTGTCACGTATGTGACTATCCATCAGGAAGAACACCAGAATTCACTATTCAGTCTAGGTTTGAATCAATCTATCAGCTGTGTGACAAGCTCTGTACTTGGGAGAGTACAATACAACAGAATTGATAGGCATGTTCCCTGCCCACAAGGAGTTCACATTCTAGAAAGCGAGACAAGTAGTAATATAGATAAATAAAATGCGGATATGTACATGAATGCTGTGAGGCTGAGGGTAGAGAATGGCCTAGTGGGTAGAATACGGGCCTGAGAGTCAGAAGGACCTGGATTCTAGTTCAGCTGTTCCACTTCTCTGCAGTGTGAACTTGGGTAATTGGCTTCACTTCTCTGTGCCTCAGTTACCTCATCTTTATAATAGGGATTGAGACTGGGAGCCTCATGTGGGGACAGGGACTGTGTCCAACCCGATTAGCTTGTATCTACCTTAGCGCTTAGTAAGGTGCCTGGCACATAGGAAATGCTTAACAAATACCACAATTATTATCATTATTATTAATATTAATATCACACGCCTAAAGGGTACAGATCAAAGAGCATACATGCAGAAGAGAGAGGAGGTAGGGGAAAAAAGGGCTTAATTGGGGAAGGCCTCTTGGAGGAGATCACTCAATCAGTTCATTCATTCATTTATTGAGCACTTACTGTGTGCAGAGCATTGTACTAAGTTCTCGGGAAGTACAAGTTGGCAACATATAGAGACGGTCCCTACCCAACAATGGGCTCACATTCTAGAAGGGGGAGACAGACAACAAAACAAAACATGAAGGCAGGTGTCAAAATAGAACAAATGGAATTATAGCTATATGCACAGCATTAACAAAATAAATAGTTGTATTGAGCACTTACTGGGTGCACAACACTGTACTTAGCACCTGCAAGATTACAATGTAACTGAGTTGGTAGGCAGGTTTCCTGCCCATAAGGAGTTTACCCTCTAAAGTGAGGTGATTTGAATAAGGTTTTGAAGTTGGGGAGAATAGGGGCCTGTCATATATGAAAGGGAAGAGAGTTCCAGGCTGGAAGAAGGGAGTTAGAAAGGTGTTGGTGGCAAGATAGACAAGACCAAGGAACAGTGAGCAAGGTAGAGCTTGAGGAGCAAAGAGTGTAAGCTGGCCTGTAGTAGAAAATCAGCAAGGTGAGGTAGAAGAGGGCGAGCTGATTGAGGGCTCTAAAGCCAAGGGTAAGGAGTTTCTGTTTGATATGGAGGTAGATGGACAACAGCTGGAGGTTCTTAAGGAGTGGGGGACACATGGACTGAACTTTTTTTTCTAGAAAAACAATCTGGGAAGCAGAGTGAAGTGTGGACTGGAGTGAGGAGGGATAGAAGTAGGGAGCTAGGTGAGAAGACTGATGCAGTAGTCCAGGTGGGGTATGATAAATGCTTAGATCAGTATAGTAACAACTTGGATAGAGAGGAAAAGACAGATTATAGAGTTTTGGTGTTTGGAGTGGCAGCATCGACCTGTTAGTCATGGTGCTGAAGACAAAGACCCAATTGTCATCTACCTCTTAAGTCAAAGTAAATATTAATTTATTTTTCACAAAGGTTATTGATACCTTAGAACATACTTTTAGTTCTACTGCCCATACTCCACTTTGGTTTGGTTTTGCAGTTCTTACCTTCACATAACCTCCAGGACCTTTACTGGAGATGAGCTGGTTCATATCTAGGCTCATATTGTTCTTGGCAGTGATAAAATCACATGGAATCACAAGGATGGAAAAGGACTCAAGAAGTCGAGTTTATTCCATTATCAACAACCAGGATGTGCTTATGTCAGCCATGGAGATATCTTTCATTAGCCCATTCTTAAAAATTTCTGGAGGAAATTCATTTTAAAAGAACCATATGAGGCCTGGCTCCTTACTTCAAAAGCAAAAAGCAAATCGAAATGTAGATTGGCAGCTGGAAACTGGTTCATAACTTATTTTCCTATAATAGAACAGAGTATCCTAAATGCATCATATTCTCGTGAGGTTCTTTTTTTTTTCCTGATCACTGCTCTCTACTGTCTGTTTAAACATGCTGAAAAATATCATTGTGTGTAACAGTAACCTTAATCTCAAAGGAGAGAAAGACATGTGAAATGAATGGTAGATGTAAAGTAATATAACCAATGACTGAAGAGGTACAGAAAATTAAAGGCAATACATTAAAGGAGTTGAAGTCAAATCTAGGGCAATTTTGTTCAGAATTAGGACAAGACATGGGGGGATTATAAGATGTCTCCTTGAGGTCCTGTTTTTCTCAATCACTTGACTCATTACTCACTGGCAGAAGCAAAGCCAAGTTCATTGCTGCACCTGTTCTTGGGTGTCCCCAGAATGACTTTTACTTCTGTTTATTCATCATGCAACCATGTGTGCACATGTGCAGACACAGTTCCTTCTGAACTTAGTGACTGTTTCATTTAACTCCCTCTCTCTCTGTTTCCCACCATCACCCAACCTATACTCTTCCTGTCCCCCACAATGGATCACTCTCCTGTCCACTAAGTAGGCACATAGCCATGCATGGATGAATGCAAATGTAATTTTTGAGTTTTCAATGGAATGTTGCCTACTGGTGATACATATTGCTTTTATATCCCCAAATAAAGTCATTTTATTCAAGAGGCGAAGAATGCCTTCCTAAAAGACATAACGTTTTCACTTGAAATCTGCCTCATCAAGAAAAGCTGAGTGCTTGCATATCTGGTTCTCACGGGTGGCAATGGAATCTGGTTCTAGTAGGGGTAGTATGAATGGTAAGTAAGCCCTTACTGCCCCTCTCAGGATCACACCTGGAGATTTTCCACTCCACCAGTCTCGACTACCTGAGGGTCAAGCAGAGGCATTTCCATTCCTAGCTTGGGCAGTGGCTAATGAGTGGCAGGCAATCTGTTATTAGTCAAAACTCACCTGTGCTGGGCAGCAGTGGCGTGGTAGAGAATCAAGGGTGGAGACTCAAGTTTACTGTGTGGAAGAAGGCAATGGTAAACCACTTTTGTAATTTGACCAAGAAAACTCTATGGATCCACTACCAGGACAATGGCAGATGGAGGTGGTGTGTTCTGGAAGAGATGCGTCCAAGGAGTCACTATGGGTTGGAGATGACTCGACAGCAAAAGACAAAACAAGATTCCCCAGTTGCACTTTTCTGGGTAGCTGTGGCAGGTGGGAAGAGGAGAGTGTTTTGTAGCCTGGGGCATCATTCTAAAGGCTCATTTTTTGTGGCTTCTCTCCCCAGCTCTGTGGAGATTGCATGAAGGGAGCCCATGTTTAGGCAAGAAAGGATCTGACTTAGAGGTCACAGAAAACCTCCTTGCTGTCTTTTCATCAATCAACCAACCGTATTTATGGAGCACTGTGTGCAGACCACTGTACTAAGCATTTGGGAGAGCCCAATATAACAGAGCTTGTAGGCATATTCCTTGCCCACAGAGAGTTTGCAGTCTCATTTTAGAAAGTAGTAGGTAAAATTCAATTTATGCCTCCCAGAATAATATCACCATTCAGGATGACTTAATTTGGCTTGGAATTTGGTTCACTTGTAAGATTGATTTAAAAGAGAAAACAGTTCTTTTCTGTATTTTCAGACTCTTGGCTCTTTTTCTCTTTGTTTACAAAGAATTATTCCTGTGTTAACTTTTGACTGTTACATAGATAAGAGGTCAGCCTATGAGGCTATTTCAGGAAAACCTCTTACTAGAAGCAGCATGGTGGAGTGGATAGATCATGGGCCTAGGAAGTCAGAAGGATCTGGGTTCTAATCCCTGCTCTGCCACTTGTCTATTGTGTGACCTTAGGCAAGTCATTTAACTTCTCTGTGCCTCAGTTACCTCGTCTGTAAAATAGGGATTAAGACTATGAGTCCTATGCGGGACATGAACTGTGCCTGAACTGATTAGGTATCTACCACAGCACTTATTATAGTTCCTGGCACATAGTAAGCATTTAACAAATACCATACAGAAATACAAGTACCTAAATCACTTAGTACTGGTTTGGGGGTGAGAAAAACTATCTGCACTGGGCAGAGCAGAATTCAGATACACTCAATCCGACTTCATTTCTACCAATCAATCAGTGGTATTTATTGAGTGCTTACTCTGTACTAAGCACTTGGGAGCACTGTACTAAGCACTTGGGAGAGTCTCTAGAGTGTAAGCTCATCTCTAGACTGTAAACTTGTGGTGGGCAGGGAACGAAACTCTGTTTGTATTGTACTCTCCCAAGCGCTTAGGACAATGCTCTGCATGTAGTAAAGACCCAATAAATTCCATTAATTGATACACTAAAGCTGTGTTGGTAGACATGTTCCATACCCACAAGGAGCTTACAGTCTCGAGGGGGAAACAGATATTAAAATAAATTAAGACTGTGCACACAAGTGCCGTGGTGCTGAGAGGTAGGTGTGAATAAGAGGTACAGATCCAAGTGCAAGGGTGATGCAGAAGCAGCACGGGCTTGAGAGTCAGAGGTTGTGGGTTCTAATCCTGGCTCCGCCACTTGCCAGCTGTACGACTTTGGGCAAGTCACTTAACTTTTCTGTGCCTGTTACCTCATCTGTAAAATGGGGATTAAGACTGAGAGCCCCACGTGGGACAATCTGATCACCTTGTATCTCTCCCCAGAACTTAGAATAGTGCTTTGCACGTGGTAAGTGCTTAACAAATGCCATCGTTACTATTATTATGCAGAAGGGAGAGGGAATAAGGAAAGTGAGGGCTTAGTCAAGGAAGGCCTCTTGGAGGAGATGTGATTTTAATAGGTCTCTGCAGTCATAGCAGCCTTTCCCCTGGCTTTACATTGGACAGTCTGGTTTTTAGCTGGTCCATGCCCTGCCTGGTGTGGACAAGGCTTTGGACACCCTTATGTCTCCTATTTTTAATTTGAACACTCAGCCTTGCCCTACCTCTTCTTCTGACTCTGAGTCCTGTGGGAACCTGGGGAAGGAACCAGCGAGGGCCCGGGATCCCTGAGATGGAAGTGCTTAGTAAGGTGCTCTGCACACAGTAAGCGCTCAGTAAATACGATTTAAGTCCGAGCATCTCTGACAGACTTCTGCACGTTGGTGAATATGACATCACCACTTTAAGCAGTGTGTCCAGTATCAACCGCCCACTGCCCTGGGCATCCCATATCTGGTATCAGTGACTGGTATTAGTAAGGGTAAGCAGTGTCCACCCTAGTCAGCTTGACTCTAATCATGCCATTTTCTCTCCGTTAGTGTCTCGTGTTTGCCCCCATGGCAACTAGGGGAAAAAAGATTCGTTGTAGCAACTCCTTGTCTGAGAAGCTCCAAGGCTTGAGCCAGAATCAAGAGCCCCAACCACCGAAGAAAGAAATGATTTCCTTAAGGTGATTTACCAAAACCCAACTTGAAGTCAGAGGGGTAGCGGCTTTCTAATCCTGATCCTGTAGAGAATGCTTCAGTTAATCCAAGTGGCAGGGGACAGAGGGTCAAAAACCAGGAGAGGCTCTTGTAAAGAAGATACCAAACATGAAATGTAATGTATTTTCTTTGAAAATGAAGCACAGCTGTTCACCTGCTCATGCCCAAGCAGGAAGGTCACAAATGGAAGATTATGAATTGCAGTTGCACAGCTAAGGAAAAATGTACTTACTCTGCAGAAGGCAATTACTCCAATTGGAATAAAATAGGCATTTGACTTCACGTTCAGAGGGTCTTCACCACCGATCTATCCACAGATTTGGTGCGTTCATACTGCTTTATTCCAGCAGAGGTCAGCCTTAATTAATGCATTTCTCTGCTGCACCTTGTTTTTTAGAGTTATTTACAAATCCTGAAGGGTACAAAGGATTTTGCTATATTCTTTGAGGTGTGTGTAGTTCAGGAATATTGTTCACATACTGAATGAAAACCAAGATGACTCCAGATTAAAGACCAACTCTCCCTTCCCCAGATTTGAAACCCCAGAATGGGAAAAATAATTTTACATGGCAATCAGTCAATCATTTATGCACGATATACGATGCACAGAGCACTGTACTAAGCCCTTGAGAGAGTACAAAACAGCAGAATTAGTAGACATGCTCCCTGCCCATAATGATCTTACATTCCCTCGGCCATCCACTCACACTCATTCATTCATTCATTCAATCGTATTTATTGAGCGCTTACTGCGTGCAGAGCACTGGACTAAGCGCTTGGGAAGTACAAGTTGGCAACATATAGAGACGGTCCCTACCCAACAGCGGGCTCACAGTCTAGAAGGGGGAGACAGACAACAAAACAAAACATATTAACAAAATAAAATAAATAGAATAAGTATGTACAAATAAAATAGAGTAATAAATGCGTACAAACATACAGGTGCTGTGGGGAGGGGAAGGAGGTAAGGCGAGGGGGATAGGGAGGGGGAGGAGGGGGGGAGGAAGGACTCTCCATTGTCCCCTCCCATCCCAATCCCTCACGCCCAGTCAGTAGTATTTTTTTGAACGCTTAGAGTGTGTGGAGCACTGTCACTCTCACAGAGGGGACATTTATCTTGTGCTCTCTTCCCCCTTGAAGTCAGCAGCAGTTATGCAGGTGGTTTGAATTCTGGGAATAAGTTCTGAACTCTTGCTGAGGGAGAGAACTGTATGTACATCAAAACTTCAAGCTGCCTTCCGCTGTATTTTTCTCTGTCACCACAGAGTCAAAGCCCTGGGGAAGAGAGCTGTCCAGAGAAGGCTTTGTAATCTGGTCAGCAGATATCTTGCACAGAAAAAGCCGGTGACTGGAACATAGCCACATAGGCAGTGAACTCAGAGGGAACAGAGACGGCAGAGGGAACCAATGCCAATGTTATCAGTGAGGTCATTTCCTTAGGTCTGTTTTCAGGGTTTTGAGGATTTAAAAATAGCACCTCAGTGTTGCCAGGTTTTGAGTAGTATGATAGCTTTGAATTTGATAATTCTTCCCACTTATTGTGGTAGTAATAGGTTTTAGAGTGCTTCAATTAGGCCGGTCATATATTTGACTGGAGATATGTTGGAATCAAGATGGCCATCAAGTATCTCCTTTTGAGTTGATCTGGATTCTTTTAGGACTACAGCTCCCTGAAGTCTTTGTGGTACAGAGGTTATGCTTGCTCTTGGATTGGGACCAAATACCTTGGGCTATGGACTATTTTCTTGAAGGGTGATGCCTAGAAACCACAAACTTTCAGGACTGTCCTGGCAATGAGGATATATGGTACCCTTAGTTTGAACTGAATTCCCATAAAGCTAGAAGCTAATGTGCATCAGGAGTTCTATCCTTAGTCATCAGTCGTGCTCTATTTCAACATCACCGCTTACAGCATTTATTGAGCACTTGGGAACATTTATTCATTCCCATTTGAAGAGATATCTTAAGGTCACATAGCTCTGTTTTGATTTTTGCCAAGTCTCTTGTCATCTGACTCAATCTCATGGAATGAAGATCTTCAGAGAAGTTGGTTAGTTATTTTCACAGATTTCTTTTTTTCTTAATGACATTTGTTAAGAGCTTACTATGTGGCAGGCACTGTACTCAGTGCTGGTGTAGCTATAAGGTAATCACCTTGGACACAGTCCATCTCTCACATGGGGTTCACAGTCTTAATTCCCATTTTACAGATGAGGTAACAGAGGCATAAAATTACTTTTCCAAGGTCACATAATGACAGAGTCTTGTTTATAACCCAGTTCCTTCCAACCCCCAGGCCCATGCTCTCTCCTCAAGGCCACGCTGCTTCTTGATGAAGTAAGGGGGCCTGAGCCACTGGACTAGATCCCTATGATCTATTTATTCCTCCTCATCCCCTTTTCTTCAGCTCCATTCCCTCATTTCCCACACATCTTCAGTGTTTACCTTTCATTTTACTGCCTTGGTGATCCTTAGGGGAGAACAAGTCTGTAAAATTCCCTGCATAGTTGAGATAAGCTTTAAAATGATTTTTTTTTGTACTTTTTGTTTCCTGTTGGTCTAATGCCTGTATCCCAAATGCTAATGTCCAGAATACTTATTTCCCCAAATAAGGAAGAGATTTCCCAAGTAAATACTGGAGTTCTGAGGAACCATGTAGGATCCAGAGTTTCAAGTGGTGTAAATGAGTGCCACAATTCACAATTCTTTGAACTTGATTCATTTTGAGGATTGATTGACTGATCATCAGGATTGTATGCATTTACTGACTAAAAAATAATGGTGATGGTGAGTCTGCCAATATTTGCATAGAAGTCTTTGCTCCCTCTCTTTCAAACTAGTAAGTTTAAATTGTAATAATTTGTTGAAGGTGAACAAATTGAATATAACCTTTCACTCATTCCTTATTGGACCTATATTGGCCTAAAATGAATGTTAATTGCTATTATTATCATTATTATTATATTTATTAAGTACATATTTATGTGCAAAGCACTATCCTAAACACTGGGGTAGTAATAATAATAATAATAATAGTAGTAGTAGTAGTAGTATTTAAGCTCTTATGGTGTGTCAAGTACTGTACTAAGTACTGGGGTAGATACAAGATAATCAGGTTGGACACAGTCCCTATCCTACATAGGGTTCACAGTCTTAATTCCCATTTTACAGATGAGGTAAGTGAGGCACAGAAAGGTTAAGTGATTTGCCCCAGGTCACACAGCAGAAAAGTTGCAGAGTTGGAATTAGAACCCACGTCCTTCTGACTCCGAGGCCATATTCTATCCACTAAACCATGAGGCTTCTGTTGTACTGTACTCTCTCAAGCGCTTAGTACAATGGTCTGCACACAGTAAGAGCTCAATAAACACCACTGATGATGATTGTTAGCAGAAACTCTGCCTGGAAATCTGGAAACCTAGGAATGAACCTGACCTGAGGTAGTCTGACCCTGGCAGCCCTGAAAAGAGTTTTCAAAATTCTTTAGTCTGCAAACTTCTATTTTCCTTGCTTGCCATTTATCTTTACCTTCTCTTCTTTTGAGATCTAAGTTAAAATAATCCAAGCATCAGCACCCAGCAAATATCTCCAGAGTTTCCTATGAAGGTCCACAGATTCCCACAGAAAAGTCAGGCACAAAGAGAATAGAAAAGTTGGGCACAATATAGCTTATAGTTATTCTTTTAGGTTCACTGCTTGATTTTCATTAAGCTAACTGTTTAGTTTCATTTAGACCTGGTTGAGAGTTTAAGTAGATGTTCAGTCCTCCTTTTCCTTTAATTTGTCTAATGCTGAAATTGTCCTTTCTATAATGCAGTGGTTAACTTATATAGGCCAGTTCTAGCTGGCGACTAGCCCCAAGGGTTAGTCTCCTTACTGCCCTAGCCTGCTTTCACCATTCAATTTTCATTTCAGCTCTGCCTGCCTTGATGAAGTAAGGCGGCAGAAAGGAGGGAACTTTCCTTCTTTCACATAACTGGCCCTCACATCACCCCTCCCTTACAATTTCAATTCTGAGAAGACAAGTTAAAAAATGTGTAATTCTTCATGGATGGTATATTTATTGCAGTGATAGGGGTTGTGGTTTTGATGAAACTACACCCCTGAAGAGGCTGTCCGATGCTTCCCATTTACCTAGACAACAGGGGTGCTGAGAATCTTATCCTCTCTTTTTCTTCACGAGGTACCTTCTTTTTTTCCCCAACTCTGACTTCTTCTGCTTCTCCTCACCCCCTGCAAGTATCTCTCACCCCCTGCAAGTGTCTTTTCCTTAATTCACCCAAATTCTGAAGTTCTCCCTCCTCCATGAAGCCTTCCTGGATTAATGGAGATACCCACCTCCCTGGTCCGAACCAATCTGAAACTCCATGACTCACTCTTTACTCCATAATCCGATTGTTTAGCAGTTTCTCTCAGAGGCTATCCTCAATGAAATGGAGTTAAAACTGAACTGGGCTTTGACTTTCTGGAAGTCACCTAGGATATTGCAACTGCCAACCACACGTCTCTTAGTTTAATGGGAACAAAATTCAGGCCCAGTTTCAGATGATATCCTGGCTCTGCCACTTGTCTGCTGTGTGACCTTGGGCAAGTCACTTAACTTCTCTGTGCCTCAGTTATGTCATCTGTTAAATGGGAAGTTAGACTGTGAGCCCCATGTGGGACAGGGACTGTGTCCAACCTGATTACCTTTTATCTACCCCAATGCTTAGAACAGTGCTTGGCACATAGTAAGCTCTTAACAAATACTATTATTATTATTAATAATAATATCATCCCACTGGCCTGGAATGCCCTCCCTCTGCCCATCCGCCAAGCTAGCTCTCTTCCTCCCTTCAAGGCCCTACTGAGAGCTCACCTCCTCTAGGAAGCCTTCCCAGTCTGAGCCCCCTTCTTCCTCTCCCCCTCATCCCCCTCTCCATCCCCCCGTCTTACCTCCTTCCCTTCCCCACAGCACCTGTATATATGTATATATGTTTGTACATATTTATTACTCTATTTATTTATTTATTTTACTTGCACATATCTATTCTATTTATTTTATTTTGTTAATATGTTTGGTTTTGTTCTCTGTCTCCCCCTTCTAGACTGTGAGCCCACTGTTGGGTAGGGACTGTCTCTATATGTTGCCAACTTGTACTTCCCAAGTGCTTAGTACAGTGCTCTGCACACAGTAAGCGCTCAATAAATACGATTGATTGACTGATTATTCTTTTAGTCAGATCCGACCTAGTCCCTGTTCTAAACAGGGTTCACAGTCAAAGGGCGAGGGAGAACAGGTATTTTCTCCCCATTTTGCTGAGGAAGAAACTGAGACAAAGAGAGGTTGAGTGACTTGCCCAAGATCACGCAGCTGCCCAGTGGTGGAACTGGAGCTGGCTCCTGGATTTCCTCACTCCCAGTCCCATGCTCTTTCCACTCAATCAATCAATCAATCATATTTATTGAGCGCTTACTGTGTGCAGAGCACTGTACTAAGCGCTTGGGAAGTACAAGTTGGCAACACATAGAGACAGTCCCTACCCAACAGTGGGCTCACAGTCTAGAAGGGGGTGACAGAGAACAAAACCAAACATATTAACAAAATAAAATAAATAGAATAGATACGTACAAGTAAAATAAATAAATAAATAGAGTAATAAATACGTACAAACATATATACAGGTGCTGTGGGGAAGGGAAGGAGGTAAGGCGGGAGGGATGGAGAGGGGGAGGAGGGGGAGAGGAAGGAGGGGGCTCAGTCTGGGAAGGCCTCCTGGAGGAGGTGAGCTCTCAGTAGGACCTTGAAGGGAGGAAGAGAGTTAGCTTGGAGAATGGGGGGTGGGGGCGGGCATTCCAGGCCAGGGGATATATGGCGGATGTGTAGTGGGCCAAAAGCGAGGAAAATTGAGGAGCTGGATGTTCCCCAATACTGCAGGTGCGAGATCCAATTTTTCTTCATAAAACCGAGTAACTAAGCAGAAGCCATCATGAGGCCAAAATGAAAGGGTTCTGCTGAAGCGGTAGCAAGCCGAGACTAGATGGCTCCATCTTCACACCACCTAGAGATGATTTCTTGCTTTGTCATCGGCAGACATTGACTTCAAACGTTTGTCTGTGGGGTGCGATGAAACCGATCCAATAATCTGTTTTTAACGCCCAACTCCTGCTCTAAATTCCTTGTGGGCAGGGGTCCCATCGACCGACTCTGTTGTAGTGTATCCTCCCGAGCGTTTTGTGCGGGGCTCTCCACAAAGCAAGCGAGCGCTCAGTACATACCAGGGATCGATCGATAACCATCGATAGATAAGCGGCATGGCATAGGGATAGGGTACGGGCCTGGGAGTCAGGAGGTTTGCTGCCATTTGTCTGCTGCATGACCTTGGGCAAGTCACTTAACTCCTCTGTGCCTCAGTTCCCTCATCTGCAAAATGGGGATGGAGACTGTGAGCCCCACGTGGGCTAGGGAGAGGGTCCAACCCAATTGGCTGGTTTCCACCCCAGCTCTTAGAATGGTGCCTGGCACGTGGTAAGTGCCTAGCAAACGCTCGACCAGTCTGCCTCCAAGGAAGGGAGGAAGAAGGGACTACTGTCATCTGTAGTCATTTTTCCCTGCCTCGAGGTGGCCAAACGTCTGAAGCTGGCTCTGAGAAAATGCTCAGTATGGTTGTCGGCTTTGGCAAGTCAGTAGGGCTGTGGCATCTTTTAACAGGATTACCATAAAGCCACTCCCTTTGGGCATTTATGGGAAATCAGCTTATCCCAGTCATCGTGACCAGATGCCTCACTCAGAACCACTAGCGAGGCACTAGTGATCTAGGGCTTGCTAGGGGCTAGCTGGTTTGTACCAGTGACCCTGCGACCCACAGATCTCTGTCTTTGTACCGTTAAGTTTCCGTGCTTCCAAGAGCTAACACCTCATTGACGTCAGAAGAGCATATCTTCCGATGTTTTCCATCCACCTGAGGTTTGAGAGCTTTGGGTGGAGTGAACTGGGCCAGCCAGCTGGGCCAAAGTTTTTTCTCATGTAGTTACATCCCTTGCAGCTGCATTGCAGGCTCTTTGTCCCTTTTTCACTCTAAATTCTTATCAAATAGTGTTCAAAACAAGGAACCCAGAAGGCAAGGCATGCACTCCAGGAAGAAAAAGAGCATAGCATACCCTTCTTTTACTTGCAAGAAGGATTAATCACAGATGATTACAATGCTAAGTCATAGCACCACAGAAACCCCATTAAATAACCTAGCAATAGTCACTTTTAAGGAAAGAAAAACTTTCTTTTGACTACTCCCCAACAAAAATAGTCAAATCAGGGTTTACTTTAGGAAATGTAAATGTCCCCTGGGTGTCCGAGGCTTCTGTAGTCATTTCTTCCACCATTTCAGTACAGTCAGCCTCCTATTTATCCAGAAACACTGTAACATCTGTGGGAGAAAGAAAGACATATGTGTGGCCTCCACAGCAAACTTCATCCTGGCAGTAGAGTGCTGTGTGTATTCTATGACTGTTTTTCTGTCTTATTTTAACACTTACAAATGCCCCATCTTGCCAAAAATGCACAGGAATAATCTCGCTCCAGAAACACTGAGTGAAAATGGCCTTCGCTGTGTGCCGTGTTCATTTCCCCGGAGTGGCAATTTCCCAAAGTTACCATTTGGGGTGATGCTTTCTAGGTAAGAGCTTTGAGTCACCACAGCATATTGCAGGGGAGGAGGAAGTGACTTCAAATGGATGCTTCTGTGTGGTAGTCCATTTTATAACCTCAAGATATAACAATTTTACCATTTCTTCCTCTGAGCTTTGTATATCGCAATTAGATTTCATGTATTCATAGAATAGTTAGGCTCGTGTACTTTTATAAAAGTTGGAGTGAGATTATTAAAATTGCATGAATGCATAGCACTGTTCTAGCCACAATCCCTAAACTGTAAGCTCCTTGCGGGCAGAGACTCTGTTTACCAACTTTGTTATATTGTACTCTCCCAAGTGCCTAATTCAGTGCTCTGCACACAGTCAGTGCTCGATAAATGCAATTGGTTGATTGATTGAATTTCTTTTACATATATTAAACCCAACCTCATATTATGTGGAGAAGCTCTAAGACTGTATTTTACTATAGGAAAACACGAAGGATGACCAGACCTCTGTCATCAGATTTAGATTGGTTCCGGGGAACTTTGTCGTTATGTTAGGTTGTAAATTCCTCCATTAGATTGTGTAAACCCCAGTTCTAGATCCTGTGGGGAATTAAAAATGGAGATAAATCCTCAAAGAGCTTTGTTTTTTTTAAAAAAATAAAAAAGTATTTAAGCGCTTACTATGTGCCAGGCACTCTTCTAAGAGCTGGATAGATATTGGACACAGTCCATGTCCCACATTAAGACATTACAGTGTTAATCCCCATTTTACAGAGCAGCTGAGACACAGAGAAGTTAAAAGAATTGTCCAAGGCCCCACAGCAGACGAGCAGTGGAGCCAGGGATTAGAACCCAGGTCCTTCTGACTGCTCTATCCAGTAGACCATGCTGCTTCTCTTTCTGCTTACATAGTAAGTGTGCAGTAATTACTACTGTAATTGTGATGATGAGAGTGAGGATGATCTGTGGATATTTGTACAGGGATTTGTGTGGACAGGGACTATTGAGTTTAAAAGCAGTTAACAGGGGGCCAGGCATATGGTGGGGTTGAGTAAATACTGACATTTCTTTTTTGAGGAAGCAGAAGTCTCCTTGGGCATCCTGCTACCTGGCCCCTGGATCTCCCAGCCTCCCAATAGTAGGAGCAATAGAATTTGTTAAGTGCTTACTGTGTGTCAAACACTGTATTAAGCACATTGAGAGAATACAGACCCTGGGCCCTTGGGAGAAGGGGGTAGAGGGAGGGGAAGTTCACAATCTAAAAAGATACCTACACTGCTCTGTTGCTGCCCCTACTCAGACTTGGTTCTGACATAATTAATCAGAGCAAAAAACTATGCAAAGCTATAAGACCAATTTCCTATCGAGTCTAATGTTCAAAAGTACTTATCAAGATGACCTCTCAAGTGAGCAATAGAGAGCTGCAAAATCAAAAAGAAAATACCCTTTCAAGTGGTTTAAGAAATACATATCTGACTGATCATGCCCGCTTCCAACCAAAAAAAAAAAAATCTAGCACCTAGGTATTTTTCAGTGGTACTCACACTGACATACTGGAAAGAGTTTGAGGCTCGGAGTCAGGAGACACGGGTGCTAATTCCATCTCTGCCATTTCTTGGCCCTGTGACCTTAGGGAAGTCACTTTACCTCTCTGTGCCTAACTTCGTCATCTTTATAATTGCCTTTTAGATTATGAGCCTCATGTGGGACAGGAACTGGATCTGATCTGATGAACTCGTATCTACCCTAGTGCTTAGTGCTGTACTTGACAAATAGTGAACTCTTAATAGATACTGTAATAAACAGATAAAAAGTAAAAGGGTATTTGAGGCCTTAAAAAGCAGATCTACCCTACCATGCTCCCCGGCTCCCTACCCTCATGATGCTGTTCTTGGCTGTGGCCACCACCTGATCCTGAAATCTTTCTGAGCATCTCTTCCAGTCCTCCCTTCCCCTTTGGGAAAGAAATGTTACCAAAGTTGGGGCATGCTTTTTTAGTTTTTTCTTCATTCAGTGCAACAGATCATCAAGTTACATTCCTAGAACTGATCTAAAAGTTACCTGCTGGTATTAAATTGCAAGTTAACACCACAGACAGGTGAGACTGAATTCCTTCTGAATTAAACAAAAAATGGAATAATGTCTTCTGTGTTTAAAATTTGCAATGTAGATAAGTTCCTTAATCTTCCTGATTTTTTCCTTCCCTAAGAACAGTTTCTCTTCCCTGTGGTGTAACAGAATGTTTTCACCCAATTCTGAATAATCTTTGAACACTTCAGTCTTCTTTCTCCTTATTTTAATTGTAAATATGCTTTGGAGAAATAACCTGCTCCTTTTTCACCTAACTAGGTGCTCTGTTTGAATGGCTGAAGGATTTGGGTACTACCTATCAACCCCAACACTTCTTCCCATTCCCTTCCTATCCCTTTGCATATTAACTCCAACTCCCCCTCTAGACTGTAAACTCACGGTGGGCAGGGAATGTCTGCTTATTGTTATATCACACTCTCCCAAGAGCTTAGTATGGTGCTCTGAATCTCTGAATAAATACTATTGAATGAATGAATTACTGAATCATAGAATCATGGAGCTAAAAGGGGTTTTGAGAGACATCTGGTCTAGCATTCTGTCTTCAAGAAGATGAATTCTCATTAACACTTTACCTTAGGAAAAGGTCTACTCCCAGATGTAATTTTATAGGGCACAGTCAATTCTTCTTTAACACGTTTTCACACCTTGTTTAGAAATTAGGCAACGTTCTTTCAAGGACCCCTTGTTACTCTGGGTAGAACATAGTGCGGTGTTGGAACAAACAGTTGTGAGAGTGGGTGTGGAGTTGGACACGGCATAAGTAAGACAGTGTGCATTTTCCTTAATTCAGAGTTTTCCAAGAATGCAGCTACCACATTATAGGAGAACAGGGTGTATTGCAATAACCTTAATGAAAAGCTATGTGAGATGCCCATTGGGCTTTATGGTGATTGTATTTAATAAGAAGCTTCTGTGGAAATACACTTTCTTTGCTCAGGGTAGATAGTACTTTGGGGATTCCAAGATGATGTTACTGATTGTGGGATGTGGTTCACTAAGCACCTTAGCTGTATTTTTCATTCTGCTCTCTTTTAGGGTAAATGAAATCTACAGTTATTGCTGCCAATTCTAATCTTAAAGCATCCCCAAGCTCATTTACCATTTCCAATTCATTTATTCAATCCTGGCCATGCGGTCTATAGAACATTCCTGGTGCAGTAGTTTTCCTTAAGTTTGGAATCTGTACTTAATTTCTCTCGCTGGTAAAATTTTCAGGATAGTGCTGATTTATGTTATCAAATCATAATCAAATAGTGGTATTTGTTGAGCATTTACTGTGGGCAGAGCACTGAAAGAAGCACGTGGGAGAGTACAATAGATACCTGCACCCAAGGAGCTTATCATCTACTGAGGAATTTACATTCTGGTGGACCTGACTGCCCACCCCTGACATTCTTATAAAGTTTTTGGTCTGCTAGCACCCACTGGCTTCTTTCTTCTATCAAATCCCAGCTATACCAGTTATAATAATATACTCATTAAGTGTTGTGTTCCAACTGAACTTTTTTTGTTTAGTGTTTTAGCATTAGTATCGAAGCGTTTATATATTTTGGCTTTGATTTTTGCCACTTTCCACATTGGCAATTTTCTCATTTGATTGGCAGTTGAATTTGTCCCCCTCATTGGCCCCAAGTGCCCTGTTATTTTCCCTGTAGAACTCCAGGACTCTCATGCCTCAAACACCTCCCTCAAGGGTATTATTATTATTATCATCATCATTAAGTTCCATCAAGTCATTTCCAATTCATAGCAACTCCATGGATATACTTTCCCCAGAAAGTCCTGTCCTCTGCCATAATCCACAGTTCTTCCATTATCATTGTTATGGTCTCTATCCATCTGACTGCTGGTCTGCCTCTTCCATGCTTTCCCTGGACTTTACCTAGCATTAGTGTCTTCTCCTGAGAATTAATCCTCCTGATTATGTGTCCATAATATACTAATCTAAGTCGAGTTATTTGGCCTTCCAAAGATCACTTTGGTCCAGTTTGCTCTAAAATCTATTTGTTTGCTTTTTGGGCAGTCCATGGTATTTGCAAAAGTGTTCTCCAACACCAAATTTCAAAAGAATCAATGTTCTCTCTATCAACGGCATTGAGTAATACCAATTAAGGGTATTGGGTCCATTCAGGTATTGAGCTTTTCATTAGATTCCTCCTCATTTTAGCTTAGTAATAATAATAATACTAATAATGATGGCATTTGTTAAGTGCTTACCATGTGCCAAGCACTATTCTAAGCACTGGGGGGATAAAAGGTGATCAGATTGTCCCACATGGGGCTCACAGTCTTACTACCCATTTTACAGATGAAGTAACTGAGGCACAGAGAAGTTAAGTGACTTGTCCAAGGTCACACAGCAGGCAAGTGGCAGAGCCAGTATTAGGACCCATGACCTCTGACTCCCAAGCCTGGGCTCTTTCCACTGAGCTATGCTGCTTCATAGTTTAAAAACATCTTCATTTCTTTTTAAACTTTCAATGCCTTTAGCATGGCATTTTTTTTTATTCAAGTGGAATCTATCTTTTTTTTTTTCCTGTGGAATCTGTTCATTTCTAAGTGCTGGGGTAGATACCAGATATTTAGGTTGGACACAGTCCCTGTCCTATTTGGGGCTCAGATCTTAGCAGGAGGGAGGGTAGATATTTAATCCCCATTTTAAACAAAAGGAAGCTGAGGTACAGAAAAGTTGAGTGACTTTCCCAGAGTCACACAGTAGGCCTGTGTGATGGTAGTACCCAGACCTTTAACAGGCCCAGGCTCTTTCCATTAGGCTTTGCTGTTTCTCCTTCCTGTACCAGTTCCCTGTAGAATGTGAACCCTGTGTGAGACTGGGACTGTGTCCAATCTGATCAGTCTTGTATCTGCCCCAGAACAAAACAAAGATCGGCGTCGATTTGCAAAGAATACAAACTATTGCTCGATTATTCAATACGGTATCCATGACCAGGAGCCATGTGACTTTCTCACCCCTGTAATCTTTCTGAGCGCTTAATACAGTGAATTGCACAAAGTAAGTGGTTAATAAATACTACTACGCCTACTTTTACTACAGTTCTCAGGATAGAGCTAAGTGGCAGACAGATGTAAGTCCTTAGGCCAGTACATTATCCACAGTAGGCTAAGCAGACATTGTCTCATTCCTTACATTGAGGAAGACGTGTAGCCTGGGAACTGGAAGGAAAGGTGTTTGGATAGTGTACAATTTGTCTTGATTTATCCTCAGCATTCATTTTCCTGGTTGGTGATCTGGTTTATGACCTCCCTCCCCTGGCTCCCCTTCCTTAAGTCTTCAAAACTTCCCCTCCTCTGTCGAGTGCCATGTTGTTTTGGTTTGGGGTTAGACTTTGCTTTTATTTTATATGCCTTAAGAGGAATTTTTTAACTCTGGTTTTCGTTTGGGGAATCTGGGAAAAGGAAAGAGATTGGATAGGGGGATTAGCAGGGACAGACTAATCAGCCTTGTGCTTTTTTGATATTTTAATAACTATTTGTGTTGCATGAGATTTCTTCAGGAAGTGCGTATATAATCTAAATACTATTGATGCAGTTGATTGATCCAGTGACCACTCCCTTCTCAGCTAACATTTCCCTACATTCCAAAGCATATAGATCATTAATAATGTATACTTGTGACAATACTGTATTTTTATCAGTGAAGTAGCACACACATACATGAACACACACACACACACACACACTCATGACTACAAGTAGAATTTCTTTGTTCCATTTCCCTCTTTCCCCTTCTTTTCTTTTTTTCCTCCTGCTAGTTCTATTTGGTGGAACTTCCATAAAATGTTATATTAATTATAGAAAGATGATCTCCCAATTTCCGCATTTCTTTTTGCTATGATTAGCTCTTTAACCATAGGAGTATTGAAAATAATCAGCACAATTAGAAATGCAGCCTTAATTTTTATTCAATGTAAGTTGTACTTTAAAAATTACTATGTTTAACCTTAATTTCCAATTCTAATTAACTCTATTCTTTGGGGGATGGTCTTTTCCAGGCTTCTTATGGCCTCTTTTTTTATTTCTATCAGAACACTGACATACTTGAATTCACTTTCCCTAATACAAGACAACAAAATTATTTAGGTATTAACAGGTATTTATAGTCACAGATGCATATTTATACATACACTTTTTTCCTCTATTGGAAGCAGCTGTGATTTGAAGAGAAACAAAGCTATAGGTTTGTAGAACTAAACAATTAACATAGGAGTGGAATACTGTAGTTACATCAGTTTTTCTTTAAAAAAAAAGCCAGAATTTCTCCCTTATTCCCAAAAGTGTGTTATTAATTCTTGATGCATGTAACATAGCAAAATGAATGCATTTATGAACTTGGCTACTTCTTTTAACAAATTCCAATAACTGCTTCCTAAACCTTATGTTTTTATATCAATTACATACAGTAAGCATTGAAATCAACCAAAGAGAAGTACAGGGGCCAAGAAGGGTTATTCATGTTAAATGAGGATTGCTGACTGCCAAAAGTAAAATGTGGATATAATTTTATAACACCATTTTATAATTAAAGTCATAAGTGAGGTTTCCTGCTATTGTTTAAAAATGTGTCATGACAAATTTAAATCAAGGATAAAGGCAAAGAAAGGTCTGCTAAGTAACAGATGAATGCAACAAAGATGGTACAGGGAAACATGTCTGCTAGAAAAGAGAAACATGTGCAAACAATTTCAATGAAATAATTACATTTATTGTGTATAGATTCTGTTTTAGGAACTATAGCCACTTAGAAACTGTTTTCATTCATGTCAGATTGAGGTTAATTTGTTGTTACCGTATGTCTATAGATAGATTTTACCATCAGAGAAATTTAATATGCTGATTTAAGGATAAGACAATGCCCTACCCTGACTAAAAGCTCTCTCTTTCTCTCTCTCTTTCTCTCTCTCTTTCTCTCTCTCTTTCTCTCTCTCTCTCTCCCCCACCCCCCCCCGCCCCCACAATTAAGAAAAGTAAAGTGGTCTTTTCAGCAATGGTTTCGGCATGAATGTTCACAGCAGGAAAGCACAAGCTTCCAGTTGGGTCTGGTCTTGCTAAAAGTCCTTATTCATTTGCTGTAGAGTCTGAATTAAAATGATCAAAGGAGAGAACAAGAAATTTATTTTCACATCATCAGGTAGCTTCATTATAGTAGTATGAATAATCATTTCTGTTGAGTGGTCTTTGGTTTGATAAAAACCGGTAGTAAATTGCAACTTAATCCTTCTAAATTGACTTTTTCTAGAAAGAAATTTGTTGATTCACATATGAGAGTAGGATTTAATCATTAGAACATTCCTGGCTTCAGTAAGTCATGTTCATTTAATAAGAAGGCAATTTCCAGTGTATCAATTCATTCATCATGTCTTTAATAAAACCCATGTGTTTCATCTCAGAACTGAAGGGGCATTAATCAGTGTACACCACTTCATCCAAACAAAGTCTTTGTGAAAATCCCCCAGTTCCATCTCAAATGTCAATATATGGAAAAAGATGTCTAATAAAAATTCAGCGAATATCATTCGTTACTCATACCATTTTTGTACGCATATTGTGAAATATGAGGACGTATAAGGAGATTTTTCTGTTTAGGAGGAACATCAGATTGAAGGGGGTTGATCCTGCATTTCATACACAGACAAAACTCCCATTGACTTCATCAGGGAGAAGGGAACAGGACTCTGAGCTTTTATTTATTGCTTCGGTTCTCCTTCAAATGCGGGAAAGAAGCATTCTATCTATGACTGTTTATTGATTTCCATGACATGGACCATATACAACCATGTGTACCACTGCTGTGTCATTGACATGCATGGCATTTCATTTTTTACTATTCTATCATGCCTTATTTGGCATTTGCTCCATGGCTAGAAAATGTTAGTAATTTCCTCAATCATTCCACACACCCTCATTTAGGACAACTTTACGGCAGTTCAGACTGATGTCTTTATCTGAAATGTTCTTTGGGTCACAAACTGACTGCATTTGTGGCTTGGATGATATTAATCTTTTTTAGAAGTGACAATGAATGACAGGGCTTTCTGATCAACAACAAAAAGACTTGTCAGAGTAATTGTATCTCTTCCCAGGTCCTAGCAATGGATCTAATTTGATTGTTAGATCTTTGAGGGCAGAGATTGTCTCTTGTATTTCTTAACAATAATAATAATAATGATAATTATGGTATTTTTTAAGTGCTTACTATGTGCCAAGCACTGTTGTAAGCGCTGGGGTAGATACAAGGTAATCAGATTGACCCACGTGGGGCTCACAGTCTTAATCCCCATTTTCCAGATGAGGTAACTGAGGCACAGAGAAGTTAAGTGGCTCGCCCAAGGTCATGCAGCAGGCAAATGGTGGAGCCGGGATTAGAACCTGCGTCCTGTGATTCCCAAACCCGTGGGCTCTTTCCACTAAGCCATGCTGCTTATAGACTCCCAAGCACCCAGGGCATAATAAATGCTCAATAAAAGCTGTTGATGATGATGGTAGGTCTAAGGAGGGAACCATGGATAGGTGACATTTGGATATCAGCAAGAGAAGCAGCATGGCCTAGTGGGAGGAGCACAGGCTTGGGAGTCATTCATTCATTCATTCATTCATTCAATCGTATTTATTGAGCACTTACTGTGTGCAGAGCACTGTACTAAGCCCTTGGGAAGTACAAGTTGGCAACAAATAGAGACAGTCCCTACCCAACAGCGGGCTCACAGTCTCGAAGAGGATGTGGGTTCTAATCCTGCTCCACCACTAGTCTGCTGTTTGACCTTGGGTAAGTTGCAACTTATCTGTGCCTCAATTTACTCCACCTGTAAAATGGGAATTAAGACTGTAAGCCCCACGTGGGACAACCTGATTACCTTGTACTTACCCCACTGCTTAGAACAGTGCTTGGCACATAGTAAGCGCTTAACAGATACCATACTTTTGATTCTGTCAGGATACAACAGGAAAATAATGATTATGGTATTTGCTACGTACCTATGTAGTCAGGACTGTACAATGAACTGGAGTAGTGGTGAGATTATCAGTTAAGACTCAGTCACTGTCCCACATGGGACTCACAGGAGATGGAGAGAGCAGGGATTCCTATATTAAAGATAAGGAATATAAGGCTCAGAGGTTGTGATTTGTGGCAGACATGAGATTAGAACTGAGGTCTCCTGACTCCAAGTTCTATGCTCTTCACATCAGGCCTCTCTGCATCCCAAACCCTCACAGAGGTTCAAAATATGTGCTTCTTGAACTTTTTTACATCGCAAATCTCCTAAAGCCTTCCAAAATCTCTCTTGCCATTTATACATTTACCCCTCCCTCCCTTCCCCATTCCAAAAGAAGAGAAAGGAATCAGGATAATTTGGCCCAGAGAAGATGGCAAAACCTTCAAACAATATCTACGTAATAATTAAATCAAAATTTTCTAAGATCAAATAATGGGGATATATTGTTTTAAAGTTACCAAAAATGTTAAATGGTGGAAGTTTTTTACTGGAATGATTTTAGAAACACATCAGTATTGTTTTTGCGTTTTTAGATGTCTTTCTTTTTAAGGTATTTTGAGGGCCTGGGATCACCAACTCTGATGGGAGGTAGTGAGAGCAGTGTGAACTGGAGACCACCACTTAAACACTGCTCCAGGCATTTTGGGAACAGGTGGGAAGAGCCTGAAGCCTGGGAAAGATCTGTCTTGACTCATAACACCATTTAGCTTGTCAGAAAGGCCAACTGAACATCACATTTTTCCATTTGAAGCTCTTGGGACTTTCAGGTTTATTTTATACAGTAATCTCTTTCCACCTGTTAAAGAGCTAAAATAAAACCATCTTCCCTCTCCCAAATGCCTTCTCCCCAATTTTGTGACATCCTACAAGTCCATCATCGTGCAACTTTTTCCCATCCTGACAAACCCTGGCTATTGCAATTGCAAGAAATCTGGTGCATTTTCCATCTGAACAGAATATTTTTGGAGTCATAACAACTCCCATCATCATTCTCCAGCAAAATAAGGTTGTTACATTGTTTGTATGGTATATTCTGCACCATTCATGTAAGCTCTCAGTATGCTGATCTCAATAAATAAGAATGATGGATCGATAAAATGCCATGAATATGCAGAATGTCTGTGTCTGTTTTAAAGCTTTTGTGGATCATCATTACAAAGTCTAATTTACTAATCCTTAAATCACCTCTGTGGTGGGATAGGCATGTGATTTTTTTTCTAGGTCATAAGGCAAAGGAAGAAAATAATAATAATAATGATAATAATAATTGTGGCATTTGTTAAGCGCTTACTAGGCTTAAGGGTGGATACAAGCTAATCAGGTTGGATACAGTACCTGTCCCACGTGGGGCTCACATCTCAATCCCCATTTTCCAGATAAAGTAACTGAGGCTCAGAGAAGTGAAGTAACCTGCCCAAAGTCACACAGCAGACAAGTGACAGAGCAGGGATTAGAAAGATTAGAATATCTCACCCCCAGGCCCATTGTCTATCCACTACTCCATGCTGAAAAGAGAGCAGGGATTTGGATACCGTTAAAAAGGCAACTGTTAGGTCCTAGAATTTCCCAGTTGTGAGTGCAGTCTTTCTAGAACTTTTTGTTCCCTACGATCATTAATTTGTTAAAACCTAGGATTCAAATGCAGTATTTAGAAAGTGAGATGTTTTTCAAACTTCATAAATGTGCCTTCACTCATACTTAAGCTATTAATTTAGTCATGTCTCTTCTCTGGTCTCAGTCAAACGGCAAGGCAGTGTGTAAGTAGGGCTATTTGTTTATCATAAGCTTTGAGATCTTTGGTTGAGGTGCATTACATAATCATGAATTATTTCAGAGCAGTTTGCATAACAACAAGAATAATACTGCTCTGTACTTCGAAACTGAAGATCTTTTCTTTCCAAGATTTAAAGCATATTCTAATCATGAACTGGACTGTTCAGCTGCAACAGTTATTCTACTCCCCACTACACTTTCTGCCCATCACTTTTTTCCCTGTTAAAGAAGTCACAAATACTTTCTCATGTTATAACCTCTTTAATAAACAGCACAGGATGTTATAAAAGCAGACCTGGAGATGTCTCAAGCAATTAGCACCAGAAGACTGGCTGATGCCCGGGTGCTAATGCTGCCAGAAAGTTCAGATATTTGTGGGTAACTCAGTTTTTCTACAGATGTGTGTGAGGTTGAATTTCAGCCTTACGCCTGTAACAGCATCAGGAAGCATTTTGTCATGCTACTTCCTTGGGTGCTTTTTTTATGACTGAAGAGAAGAAAAAGGAGGCCCATTTCTGTCTTGTGAAATTGAGCTAGAATTCTGGGTAGTTTAACCGTAATCAGTATATATGCCTCACTCCCAGATGCATGTGATGGTTTGTATTATATGCCAAAGTCAAGTTGTGCTCTAAATATGGAAATCAAATAGTTTAGGTCCAGGCCGACTCAAGTCTGTGGATCCGAAATATCTGATCTTTCCCAAGACTTGTTAAAAAGAGTTTGGAGGCTTCTCTGGTGCTGAACTGGCCCTCACATTCATATGTATTTTCTGTGGATAGGCCCCTGGGGTCCAGTGGCCATCATTTTAAAATAAGGGTATCAACTGAGAGGGCTAGGAAGGCAAAAATTGCAAACCGCCTCCTCCCAAATCACATAAACCTTTAGAAAATGACTGGAGAACAATTGTTCTACAGAGCAGTCATGGTGACTCTGAGTCTCAACGGATGAACGCAAAACTCAAGTCAGTTTTATTCCATCAAGGGAAGAGATACTGGAGTTAATTCAAAATTATTCTGTAACTAGAATATTTGTTGAACTTACCCAAAGATCCTAAACTTGGTCAAGTTTCCTAAGCCTAAATTAGTTACTCTTAAAATGATGATGACACACTGATGTTATCATTTACTTGCTGAGCAGCTTTTTTTAAAAAAAATAGTATTAGAGAATAAAGGGAGCATATTTGGTTTTCTTTTTTTTCCTTAATGGTATTTGTTAAGCACTTACTATGTGTCAGCCACATTACTAAGCACTGGGGTAGATACAAGCTAATCAGGTTGGATGCAAACCATGTCCCACGTAGGACTCACAGTCTTAATCCCCATTTTACAGATGAGGTAACTGAAGCATAGAGAAGCTAAGTGACTTGTCCAAGGTCACACAGCAGGCAAGTGACAGAGCCAGGATTGAAGAGCAGCTAACTCTCTGAGCTCTTTGAAACAAAGAAGATCCAAATTTTAGGCGGGGAATCTAAAAACGTTTTTTTTGATAGATGCAGAAACCTACATAAAGAAAACAGGGGAAGGTCATTAGCCACTAAATCTCATACCTTACTGATATTTCTGTTTTTTTCAAAATACATGTTTTGCACACCTCTGTAATCTAGAATGTGCCAGGTGAGACACTTCCTGGATAAATGCAACTTTTCTAGAAAAGTGTGACTCATACCTAGAGCATCTATCTGGTCCTTTGCTGAGGGACTGGGAATCTCATACCTCTGTTTAGCTCAACTGTGTCATGTGCTCGTGAGGCTTTTTAAGAAGTTGTGGATTCTGATATTGACCAGGAAAAAGAACAAAGAAAATAGTGCAACTAACTGTTGGAATGTCTGTCCAGGAAAATAGGATTTCTGGAGAAAAGATCCCTCAGGAAATAAGGAATTCTGTTAGAGCAGCTTTTCGGCTGTGTGCAGAAGGGTGACAGTTTGAGGGAGTCTTTTAGACTGTGACCCCACTGTTGGGTAGGGACTGTCTCTATATGTTGCCAACTTGTACTTCCCAAGCGCTTAGTACAGTGCTCTGCACACAGTAAGTGCTCAATAAATACGATTGATTAAGAGGAAGAAATACTGAAAAAAGGAGATGGTGATTACACACAACTTTCTTCAGCCTAAAGAAGATTCTAATCAATAGCTTCCCAGAATCACTGAAGCGATCAGTCTTTCAAAGAAATTGCCCTTGAAACCACCTAGGTATCAATCATGCTGAAAGCCTCGGTATTCTCCACTGGTAGGTAAGGCTGAAAAGGAGAGGGCCCAGACATAGGATTGTCCAACAAGAGCTAAAGGTGCATAGCAACCGGACGTGGTTAGGGCAAGCAGGTAAATGCAATTACTCCTACCTGACCATCTGTGAATAGCAAAACTCACGGCATCTGTCAGAAGTCCTTATGGGAAAGTTGTGCCTGCACCCCAGGAGGCCAGAAACCTGCTTTTAATTAGGTAAAAGTCCCCAGAGACTTGTGTAATGGGGACATACGCATACACAGTGCAAAATAAATAAGGGCACAAAAGACTACCTAGCCAGGGAAGGGGAAAGGAGGCCCTGGGGAAAACCCAAGACATCCTTCCTTTATAAGAAGAAAGAGCCAGGGCAAAGACAGAGAGTTTCCTCTTGACCCGAGTAGTCCATGAAGCCACTTGCTCACGTGGCTTCTGAGACTACTCCAGTGCAGGAGCTGATACCAATTCTAATCACAGTGGGTTTTGTTTTGTTTTCAGTCTTTGTTTCCTCCTTTTTTTCCCGCACAGGGAGCAAAACACGATCTCTGCGCCTGGCCTCCACTCTTTTCAATACAAATCTGGTTGTTCTTTCCCAGGGCTGAAAGGAAAATTAGGAGGAAATAAAAGGATGAGATTCTACCCAATCAATTTTGCTGCTCGTTGACTGATCTGGGAAGAGATTTGGAAGGAAAGATGAAATAATAAAAAAACACACCCACTTTCCCTGTTTATCGGTGGATTTCTAATTTCCAGGTCCTCTTCTCATCGACACAGATTACAGACATGGATCTAGGCTGGAAGGAGAAAGGAAAGGGTGTAGACAAGGTCAGTGAGAGCCTTTATATTGAACAGAGAAGGTAGGTAAGAGTGGCAAGAGGTGGAGAGGTGAGGTCGGTTGATGGGAAGCAGACGATGGAAGTGGCAAGGTAATGATGATGATATTTTTGATTGGTGCTGTTGACAGTGGAGGATGAAGGATGGGAGACGACCACATCTCTTAGGCATACCGATGGAGGTATTCTGTAGAAAAGGAGATATCTGGAAGGTAAGAAGCCAAACCTGGAGAAGCCTTTATGAGCCTCTTCTGCTTAAGGGTGGTAACTGAAATTGCATGAGGAGACGAGAATCCTAAGGAAGGGTAAAGGTACAACAGTGAGCTGTGGATTTCTGCCTGCTCTCCTCTCAGCAACTGACTCTTATTACTGTGGATCCTAGATGGCATACGTTGATTTGTGTGGAATCCCCTTTGGTTCTGCTGGAAATTTCACTAGGATATTGATGTTGGAAACTTCATTCTGCAATGTGTGCATCAACCTGCTGCCTGACAGAATTTATGGCATGTAGTTTCATTGTGTCTTGATGTGGGTGCTAGCTCTATGCCTGAAATAAAGGCAGGGAGTTTATCAATCAGTGGTATTTATTGAGCACTTACTGCATGTAGAGCACTGTAATAAATGCTTGGAAGAATACAGTGCAACAGAGCCGGTTAAAGATGTTCAGTCTAGAGGGGTTTATGGCTCTTATAATCCTTATTAACCAAACCTCATTTCCTTGGAGATGTGAAAGCACTTTGCTGATATTTGTTTAATCAAAACAGATGTTTTCCTAAGTTGCATAGCACAGGATATGGAAAATTTGGCTATTAAATATAGGTTCAAAGACAATTCCTGAACTGCTACCAGTGAAACCACAAAAGCTGGCTAAGTATAGGAAATAGTATTTTTGAAAGGGCTTTTAGGTGGCTATAAATTGTTACTGTATTCTAGAAAGCTGGTTACTGAATGTTCTAAACTACACATACACTACTAATGAACTTAAATTGTGAGAGAGAGGGTGAGGATGAATGACGTGGGTGGGCTGTGGGTTTTTTTCCAGTAAAAATGTGCTTTGTGAGTATTGTATTTGTGGCTAGACAGTCACCTTTCTACCAAAGAATTTCAAGAACTTGACTGACTTTAATGAAACCTCCCAATGTCCCTATGAAGTAGGTGGCAAGTGTAACGTTCCTTATTAAACAGGATCTTGAAACTGTCCAAAGAAAAATAGCTTGGCTGTCTCTCACCTTGGAGGATTAAAACCCTCAAAAGGCATAAATGTTTCCTTCCATGGCTGAAGGGAGAGAATTAATATTAGATTTCTTCAGGGACTGACCCCGTCACAGACACTCACTCTGCATCAGTGGGCGTTATGGTAGGGGTAGATCAGGGGACCTAGAGGTCTTGGCAATTTTGTCAACAGCGCAGTGTTAATTAGCCACACTGTTCTTCTGACTCTTGAAAGTACCTGTGGAAACCTCACTGGGGGTTCACCAACTCCTGTGCAGCAACTCCCAGCTGGAACCAGCTCTAGGACCAGTTTGAGGAAAGGAGAAGACATTTTTCCCTCTACAGCTGCAGAGCTGCAGTGCACTTTCTGGAGGCATGAGGAGAGACAAGCAAACACTCACTAACGTACCCTCACTAAACAGAGGTCATAATAATAATGATAATAAAAATTATGATATTTGTTAAGTGCTTACTCTGTGCCAGGCACTGTTCTAAGCACTGGAGTGGATACAAGGCAAATCAGGTTGGACACAGTCCCTGTTCCATGCGGGGCTCACAGTCTCAATCCCCATTTTACAGATGAAGTAACCGAGGCACAGAGAAGTGAAGTGACTTGCCCAATGTCACAGAGCAGACAAGTGGTGGAGCTGAGATTAGAACCCATGGCCGTCTGATTCCTAGGCCTGTGCTCTATCCACTGCTCCACGCTGCTTGTCACGATTCAGCAAACATTGTGTAGGAAACATTTTTCATTTATTTTAAAGAGACCACTTCCTGTGCTGAAGTCAATGAGGTTTTGTTTAACTTCGAAGGGGAAGCAAGGAAACTACTCTTCTGGAAGCAGAGTGTATAGACATACCCATAAAACTGGGGAACCAAACTGATGATTGTGGACCTTGCCCACATCTTTCCTCTGGCTTGGAACTCCCCACCCACTTCTTCTACAACACACCACCATTCTCTCCAGCTTCACAACTTTATTAAAAATCCATCTCCTCCAAAAGACCTTCCCCAAGTAAGCCCTTATATAATAATAATAATGATGGCATTTATTAAGCGCTTACTATGTGCAAAGCACTGTTCTAAGCCCTCTTCCTTCTGAATCATCCTGGGACTGTATACACTTGATATTTGCTCCATCCTCAGCATCACAGCACTTATGGGCATATCCATATTTTTTAAAAATTATTTGTCTCCCCCTCTGGACTGTAAGCTTCTGATGGGCAGGGAACATATCTACCAGCTCTCATGTATTGCATTCTCCTAGTACAGTGCTTTGCTCACAGTAAGTGCTCAGTAGGTATCATTAACTGATTGATCTTCTCTGACTGTTGGTCCTGAATCCTCTTTACTCCCACTCCTTCTAATTGTCAATGTGGAGCCCATAAAGTCATGACCTTGGGAGGTCCCTTGAAAATACATGAGGTCCATCCTCTGCCTTTTTATGGTATCAGAAGTGGGTGAAAAGAATCTCCCCTGTTTTTAAAAGATTTCCAGAGAAGTGTCATCCAAAATCTCCCTGGTCAACCAATAATCTTGGCCCTGCCACTTGTCTCCAGCTTGGCCCTGGAGAGGCAATTTAACCTCTCTGTGCCTCAGATGTCTCAACTGTAAAATGGGGATAAAGTACCTGTTTTCCCTTCTTCTCAGACTGAGAGTCCCATATGGGACAGAGACTGTGTCCCTTCTGATGAGCCTGACACGGTTCTTGGCATAGTAAGTGCTTAATTCATACTACTAGGCTGTTGCTGATGATTATAAGGGCTTAACAACTTTTGCATCCATATGTCTAACTTTAAACTCTTATGCTGCAATTCCCTTGTTCTCATTTGGCTGGAGACGGAGAACAACAGGCTCCTGAAAAGTGTCCTATCTCATACTTAAATATTGTTCTCTCACTCAGTCAATCATGTTTATTGAGCACTTACTGTGTGCAGAGCACTGTACTAAGCACTTGGGAGGGTACAAGATCACAATATAACAGACATATTCCCTGCTCACAAACCCAGGAGGAGTGAGATTATGATGAAAGCAGCACATCTGGAGTTGTTTTTGCTGAAAACGTGGACATGGGACACCATTCCTAACTTGCATTTTCTTTTCCTTCTCTCCCAGTCACAGGGAAAGTGATGGAGGATGATGAAGTTGCAGGGTGGGAGTGTGGTGTTAAAATGATCTAGCATGCTCAGGAGAAGTAGTGTGGCTCAGTGGAAAGAGCCCGGGCTTTGGAGTCAAAAGTCATGGGTTCAAATCCCAACTCTGCCAATTGTCAGCTGTGTGACTTTGGACAAGTCACTTAACTTCTCTGTGCCCCAGTTACCTCATCTGTAAAATGGGGATTAAGACTGTGAGCCCCACGTGGGACAAACCGATCACCTTGTAACCTCCTCAGTGCTTAGAACAGTGCTTTGCACATAGTAAGCGCTTAACAAATACCATCATCATCATCGTCATCATCCTTATTGGAAGCCTGAGAATGTTATGTAGCTTGTACTGAGCAGGCTCCAACCTGGACTATGGACATTCAATCCTGTCAAAAAGCATTTAATAGAATCAGCGTGGCCTAATGGATAGAGCATAGACCTGGATATCAGAAGGACCTGGGTTCTAATGCTGGGTCTTCCACTTATCTGCTGTGGGATCTTGGGCAAGTCACTTCACTTTTCTGGGCCTCACTTACCTCAACTGTAAAATGGGAATTAAGACTGTGAGCCTGTGGGACAGGGATGACTATGTCCAACCTGATTAGTTTGTATCTACCCCCATGCTTAGTACAGTACCTGGCATGTAGTAAGCACTTAACAAATGCAATTATTATTATTATTCAAGTGAGCAAGAGCAGTAGGGGGCTGTATCAAGAAGAATGACCAATTTAGCTCGGATAGTCTTAGTTGAGACAGAATAGTACAGTGCTCTGTGCACAGTAAGCACTTAATTAGCACTTGAGAAGCAGCGTGGCTCAGTGGAAAGGGCATGGGCTTGGGAGTCAGAGGTCATGGGTTCAAATCCCGACTCCGCCAGTTGTCAGCTGTGTGACTTTGGGTGAGTCACTTCACTTCTCTGTGCCTCAGTTACCTCATCTGTAAAATGGGGATTAAGACTGTGAACCCCACATGGGACAACCTGATCACTTTGTATCCTCCCCAGTGCTTAGAACAGTGCTTTGTATATAGTAAGCGCTTTACAAATGCCATTATTATCATTATTATTAATACCATTGAATGAATGAATAAAGACTGCCATTCCTGGACTCTTGCTGCCCAGTATTTGTCTCGGTCAATTAATCAATCAGTAATATTTATTGAGCACCTACTAAGTACAGTGCAAAGCATATGGGAAAGTACACCAGAGGAAAAAGACACAATCCCTGTCTTCAAGGAGCTTTCAATCTAATACAGAAGATAGACCCAAATTTATTTAACAATAGAGGGTAGAAGAGAGTGGAAAGAAGGACAGGTAAAAAAACAAGTGAGCCCAAGCTTTCAAGACCCACACGAAACACAAACATAGCCTCCGCACGTCCTGGTGACTGAAAGGGAATAGTTTGAATATTCAGGAACCAGGTAGCAGATAGAAATATAATGATTGCCAAGATATTAGTATTATTAACAATAATAATGATGATGGTATTTGGTAAGCACTTGTATTCTGAGCGCAAGCACTCAGGTAAGCACATTACAGTCAAATATCTACCTTCCACTTGGCAGAGAGAGATTTCATATGGGGTGGAAACTGTCTCAGAGTGTGTGAGAGAGATAGAGACTGGAGGAGGGAAGAGAATAAAGAAGGAACACAAAAGAGAGGGGAGGAAAAATAAAAGAACAGGGAGGAGTAGATTGAAAGTTCCTAGAGGAGTGGGATGTGTTTCTGTTGAACTGCACTCTCCCAAGCACTTAGTACAGTTCTCTGCAAATAGTAAGCCCTCAATAAATAACAGTGATATAAGTATCATTGATTGATATTATCTACTAACTCTATTGTACAGTGCTATGCACAGAGTAAACTCAAATACTACAGAGGAAATTCAAATACTAAGCACTTAGAACAGTGCTTTGAACATAATAAGTGCTCAGTAAATATGACTGAATCGAGGAAAAAGAAGGGAGAAAATTCTCTATTTTTATATCATCACAATATGCAAGTTCCTTTCCTTAGAAATACCAGCCAGGGGTCTGACATGACCAAACTTTGTCCAGGGAGACAATCTTCATCTTTGAACAAATCAATCTTAGTATTTATTGAGCACTTACTGTGTGCCAAGCACTGAACTAGGCGCTGGGGCGAGAACAATACAGTAGAGTTGGTAGATACACAGCTTGCCCATAAGGAGCTCAAAGTTGAGAGGGCAAGACTCCTCCCTCTTTCCCATTTCCCCATCCAAACATGTATGACTAAAGACAAGAAAATAACCTGCATAGATACTGCCAATTTCTGCTCAGTGCTAAACCACATGATATTACTGAACAAATGGGAAGCACGTGGCCTAGTGGAAAAATCACAGGCTTGGAAGTCGGAGGACCCGAGTTCTAATTCCGGCTCCGCCACTGGGTTGCTAGGTGACCTTGGGCAAGTCACTCAACTTCTCTGTCGCTCAGTTTCCTCAGCTGTAAAATGGAGATTCAGTACATGTTATTCCTCCTACTTAGACTGTGAGCCCCATGTGGGACAGGGATTGTATCTGACCTAACATGTATCTACCCCAGTGCTTCAAACAGTACTTGACACCCAGTAAGCGCCCAGCAAGTACCATGAAAAAAATTGGTTGCGTTCTGATCGGTGCTCTTTCCTCAGCTTTACAGTACGTGTTGAATCTGAAGTGTGCTTCTCCAATTCGTGTGACTGCTGAGCAGAGAGTAATGGCAAAATCGAAAGAAGCTATAAACTACACGTGTATGTCAGTCCTTGCCTGCTTTAATTTTTCGCACATTGACTGGTAATCCAAAACGGATGGACTGTGCTTTTGTTTTTCCCGTACCTGAAACTTAGTTCACGTCCCTCATCTCGTTACCTGGAGCTTTATTTTCAAAGTCAAAGGTCCTCTCCTTGACTGAAGTAGATTTCTAGTTTTATTTCTGAGGATTTAAATCAGGGTTGTCTTTCTGATGGAAGCAGTAGGTGGAGCTGCAGACTTTATCACCGAGGAACTTTCCACAGTAGTCGCCAGTTGCCAGTTTAACCTGAACAAGTATTTATTTCCAAAAATAACAGAGACATTTCCAAGTATTCCAGAAATATATGCAAGACTGTTTAGTCATTTATAATCACCCCTTTGCAAGTACAACAGATATTCCATACAAGATCTTTCAGAAGGGGAAAAAGGGTTTGCAGAAGCTCTTGTATTTTGGAAAAAGGGCTTTAAAAAAACAGGCACTTCTTCAGTTTGAATGTATTCCACTATTTTTTCCAGGTGGCCGAGGGGGCCAGGGGGCAGGGTGGGTGGAACGGGAGGGGAGTAAAAGGTCTTTTCCATCTGCGTCAGAGCTCTGAGGATCTCCTCATTTCCCCTCCCTGCACACCTTTCTGAGGCCCCAAACCGCGATGACGGGCTTCCCAGAATGCTACGAGTGGCGGCTAGGTAAAGCGACTCGAAGAATACCAAATTCTTCTAACAGGTTGCTCTTGTGAACTCTGCAGTATGATGCCCGAAAAGAGAGTCTCTGCCTGCCAGGGGGAATCCCAGTGTTTGTCTTGATCTTACTTTTCCTTGGGGGAAGGCGGTTGGGGTCCGGGGGAGGCCCTGCAGAGACCTTCACCACATCTCCCCTTCGGCAGAATGCCAATCACAATCAAAGAGGACGCCAGATGAGTGAGGGGGTCCTCTGAGCGGAATCTGACCCAGCCTTCTCAGGGGGCTTAAATGTGAGCTGCATTTGCAATGCCTGTGACAGCGGAATCCGGTTCTTAAATTTTATAGAGCAACTAAAATCCTGAACTGAAACAAGGCAGTCCAACTTCAACTAGGTGTAAACCAATATAACTCCAGGGAATCCATTTATTTAGGCTAAGGGGTGACAGGCCTGGGTGGAAATGCTTTTCCTGGGATTTGAGGGAATTCTAAGTGGAAGGATGGCTGATTAAGTCTTGTGACATGGGTTTTTCCAGAAAAAAAGGAAACGTACTTTTCATGAATGGGAAAGCGTTCTGTTTGTATAAGTGAATACATGCATATTTCATACAAGTAGAACACACACATACGTATATACACATAGTACGTGCATGTATTTGTGTATATATACCTGTCCTTAGTTTTCAACTGTAATGTCACTGGTGGGGCATATGTTTGTGTTTGTGTGTGGCTGAAAAGATCTCTGTGTTGTGAATATTGTGATATTACCTTGCTGCAAAATACAGAGGTTTCCAGGTAGTAAATTCTCTATTTTAAATTTAAAGGAGATTCCCAGATTACCTAATCAATCTCTGCGCAATAAGGAAAATTGGGATGCCCAACAATTCTGCAGTGGAATTTCTGACGTCGTAGTAGTAGTAGTAGTAGTAGTAGTAGTAGTAGTAGTAGTAGTAGTAGTAGTGGTGTTCATTAAGTTTCTTCTGTGTGCAAAGTAATCAACATACATGGTTGAGAATTAGACACAGTCCTTGGCCCTCAAGGACTTCACAATCGAAGAATAGAGAAGCCGCAAGGTTTAGTAGGAAGAGCGCAAACCTGGAGTCAGAGGACCTGGGTTCTAGTTCTGGCTCCTCCACTTGTCTGCTGTGTGACCTTGGGCAAGTCATTTAACTTCTCTGTGCTTCCGTTCCTTCATCTGCAAAGTGGAGATTCAATACCTTTTCTCCCTCCTGCTTGGACTGTGAGCCCCTTGTGGATCGAAGAACAGAGAAGCCGCAAGGTTTAGTAGGAAGAGCGCAAGCCTGGAGTCAGAGGACCTGGGTTCTAATTCTGGCTCCTCCACTTGTCTGCTGTGTGACCTTGGGCAAGTCATTTAACTTCTCTGTGCTTCGGTTCCTTCACCTGCAAAGTGGAGATTCAATACCTGTTCTCCCTCCTGCTTTTACTGTGAGCCCCTTGTGGAACATGTCTATCTTGTAGGTACCCTAGAGCTTGGTACAGTGCTTGGCACATAGTAAGCATTTAACGAAAAATGAAGCTATTATTATTTATCATTAATAATAAAAGAGGAGAAAGGGGACGTATGGCAGAACCCTAAAAAAATTGAACTACACAAACAGAAGGACAATATAAAAGACAAGGATTATGAAAAATACCAAAAATAAAAACAAAAAGAGCAGTGGGGTACTGTGACTAGAACAGTTTTAAAGAAGTAGGATGGCCTGGTGGAAAGAACACTGGGCCTGGGAATCAGAGGACCTGGGTTCTAGTCTTGGCTCTGCCACTTGTCTTCTGTGTGGCCTTGAACAAGTCTGTTCCTCAATGATCTCATCTGTAAAATGGGGATTAAGACTGTGATCCCCACTTAGGACATGGGAGGTATCCAACATGATTATCTTGTATCTACCCCAGCACTTAATACAGTACCTGGCACATAGTAAGTGTTTTAAAAAAAAGGGATCCCAGTCCTGAAGGAATTAATTCCATTTGTCAATTGAGGTTGATTTGTATCAATTGTATGCATTGGGTGTCTACTGGATAAGTTGATTAGCGAGATGTATGATGTGACCTTCAAGGGCAGGGCTCTCAAAGGGTGGCCAGAGAGGGGACCAAACCTAGAGGAGGAGAAACAGAAAAACAAGGAGATAGAGGGGTCAGAATAAAAAATGGGGAAAAAAATGGAGAAGAGAAATGGGGAAAAAAAATGGAGAAGAGAAAAGAGGGAGCAAGAGAGAGGAAAGAGAGTGGAAGATGGGGAGAAGAGAGGGCAATTTCCTGAGCTATTACCTACTGCTAATTGGGGTAGACCATGCCACTGCTGGCTTCCATTGCATCTGGGCTTAAGCAACAGCAGCGGTATGTTCTCTGTGGCTAAATGGGCTCTTCCTAGAACATAAATTGGAGTTTCTGATGGATCTAGAAATAAGTCTTTCTGACTCACTGAGGGCAGCTGCGAAGGCCTCTTTCATCAGCAGCTATGATGATGGCAGAAACAGTGGTGGCTACTCCATTGAACAATCAATCAATCATATTTATTGAGTGCTTTTGTATGTACAGAGCACCGAACTAAGCACTCGGGAGAGTATAGTACAACAGAATTAGTAGACACGTTCCCTGCCCATAACAAGCTACAGTTTAGAGGGAGAGACAGAGCAGCTGGGGGAGAAGAGGCTGGATAGTTATTTTGTGCTTCCAAGATGGGAGAAGTAATTTAAGAAGTATGTTAATTAATGGTACTGTGCATACAACACTGAACTAAGCATTTGTATTGTATTGTATAATACAATAGAATAGGTATACCCAATCCTTTTCCCTCCAGGAGCTTACAGCCTTAAACATGTGCATGTAGCAAACGTATTAAAATTGCCCAAATACCCCATTCATCCATGGAAAATTTTTCACATTTCTTCTTTTGATTGCTGAGGGATCTGGTCCATGGAATAACAGGATGGTGTCCCCTTTGGTTTTGACAAGGGAAATAGTTTCATTCCACATTACCGCTTGAAGTTTAGACAGAGAGTTGGTCCTCTAAGACTACAACCTGACCTTTCGTTCAGATTCACTATGCCTGTATTGGTCAAGGATGTTCTTGGTTTTCATGGTTAAACACTTTGGACCAATATCTGCTTGTCGTTTTAAAATTCCAGGCTGATATAGCTTTTGTTTTCTTGTCATTTGTCCTTGAGTAGTCTTGTTGTTTATCTTTCACATGTTCGAAAGTTTGTATGTGGTGAAAGAAAATACCAAGAATAATACGTTAAGACATCTTTGGTATAAAACCCAATAGAGGAATTAGAGTGGTGGATTTTTCTCCCTTTACTGAATAAACAACATATTTGTTTTCTTTTGTTTGGAATCTCTACCAGGATTGTAATATTGGAAAAAACTTGAAGCAGTTAAAACGTGTGCCAAGGGAATTGTAAAATGCATCTGGGATTGAATTATTCTAATCCCCTTCAATGCTTTCAGGCACTAACCTTGAAAGCTTAGATACAATTAGAAAGGAAGTTATTTTCAAGAGACTTCAAAACTGATTTGTGGTTTATGGCCATTTGGAGTTGCTTTGCCTCTTCATTCAAAGTGAAATCTCTGATCGATTAGTTCATCAACCTGCTTTCCTGCATATCGCTCTGAGCTCATCTGTGGGAATATTTCCATGGTTTGTATATTCAAATTCAACCAGCCGCACTGGTTTTACCCTGTGGTTATAGATCTTTGGTCTGTGGTTCCTACCTACTTGACTCTCCCCTGTAGCTAAGTGATGCAGCGTGTAAAGATCTCATTGCGTATCTCTGCCACTGTTTCTGTGACTGCCTCTCTTTTTCTCTCTCTCATATTTAGAGAGGTACAGTCATTTTCTGGCCTTATTTAATTCCCACCATCCTAGTAACGGAGGATTGTAGTTCCTCTGTGCAAATTGGAAAACAGAAGTAATAATAATAATAATAACAGTGCTTGACACAGTAGGCGCTTAAAATATCATCATTATTATTTGTTAAGTGCTTACTATTGATTCAATTGTATTTATTGAGTGCTTATTGTGTGCAGAGCAGTGTAGTAAGAGCTTGGAAAGTACAGTTCAGCTTACCATGTGTGAAGCACCGTTCTAAGCGCCAGGGGAGATGCAAGCTAATCAGGTTGGAACAGTCCATGTCCCACATGGGGCTCACAACATTAACCCCCATTTTACAGATGAGGTAACTGAAGCAAAAAGACGTTGTCGCTTGCCCAAGGTCAAACAGCCAACAAGTGGCAGAGTTGGGGTTAGAACCCAGGTCCTTCTGATTCCCAGGCCTGTGCTCTATCCAATAAGCCAAGCTGCAAGTATTCTAGTGCAGTGTTGCTGGGGGAAGTATAGAGAAGGACAACCAAGATGGTCAAAGGAGATGAAAGCCAACAGTGGACAGGATTGTAACCTACCAAATCACGAGGGCTATGAAAAGAAGTAACACGGAATCCTTATTCTCAAAGTCCTTTCACAGCCAGGTGAGGAGACTCCCACTGAAGCTTGAGGATGGTAAGTTCAAAACAAATGAAAGGAAACTTTTCTCTGACTAATGCTAAGCCTGGTACTAAGCACTTGGGAGAATAAGATAGTAGCAAGAAACATCATCAATCGTATTTAGGTAAAGAACAGAATAAGACAGCAAGAAACAGGTTAAGAAGCTTGCAAGCCAATGGGGTAGACAGAGTTCATTCATTGTCATATTTATTGAGTGCTTACTGTGTGCAGAGCACTGTACTAAGCGCTTGGGAAGTACAAGTTGGCAACATATAGAGACGGTCCCTACCCAACAGCGGGCTCACAGTCTAGAAGGGGCTCACAGTCTAGAAGAGTTGTAGGTAATAAAGAACAAGAAAAGAACATAGCGGGAAGTGGACAAAACCATCAGGGTAAAATTAGCTTAACTAATCAAACTGTACAGATATATTTATATCTGTATACATATATCTATATCTATATATATCTCTACATGTATATAGATGCCATGAGTACCAGGGGCAAGCAGTGTGGCTCGGTGGAAGAGCCCGGGCTTTGGAGTCAGAGGTCAAGGGTTCAAATCCTTGCTCTGCCACTTGTCAGCTGTGTGACTTTAGGCAGGTCATTTAACTTCTCTGTGCCTCAGTTACCTCATCTGTAAAATGGGGATTAAGACTGTGAGCCCCCTGTAGGACAACCTGATCACTTTGTAACCTCCCCAGCGTTTGGAACAGTGCTTTGCACATAGTAAGCACTTAATAAATGCCATTACTATTACTTGCTTTTGCCTCTTGGAGCTAAATCTAATTGAAATGGAGTTCTGGGCTCCTTGATCCTTTCTTGCTTGGAGTTGCTTGCTGTGCTCTACAGGTTTGGGAAAGATGATTAGCCAATCTCTCTGGACAGGAAGGGCCAAGGAACCTGTAAAAAGTAGAGAAGTCTGTTATCCTGAGAGTCACATGGGGTCAAAACCTTCAGCCAACCCAGGCTTGCGCTGTAATGAGGCCTCAGTTAGCATGTTTATAATGGCAATTGGAAGCCCTGTCCAGGCAAACTGAAATCAGATGTTGAAATAGTAGTAGTCATAATAGCAGTGGTAGCAATAGGAGTAGGAGTAGTAATAATGTGAACCACAGTAGGATACTTAAACAACTGCCGCGTGGAGACTTGCAATTGGAAAACTGAAAGCTAGGAGGGCAGAGGAAGCGATTTAAGGACATGGTAGTAACACGACAACAATTCTGCATCTCAGCTGAAAACTGGGAGTCAGTATCTGAGGACCGGCCTGCATCGTACAAAATTATTGGGAAAGAAAAGGCTCTCTTTGAGTGGAAACTTCTCATGGGAAGGAAGACAAGGAGGCCAAAGAGAGAACTGTGTCAGGCACTTCAAACATCAAAGTTATCAGCCCAACAAAGAGACAGCCTTTTTGTGGGCCTAATGTGTCCAGGATGGAGGGCATCACACTGACCTTTTCAAATACACACATACACACACACACACACACACACACACACACACACACACACACACTCTCTCTCTCTCTCTCACGCTCTCTCTCTCGCTCTCTCTCTCTCATAGGTAAACTTTACCATGAGAGTGTCTTTTTTGAATACCAGGGATACCAGAATCTTTATATATAATACTATGTATAATAGTGGCAGTATATAATAATAATAATAATGGCATTTATGAAGCTCTTACTATGTGCAAAGCACTGTTCTAAGCATTCATTCATTCATTCAATTGTATTTATTGAGCGCTTATTGTGTGCAGAGCACTGTACTAAGCGCTTGTGAAGTACAAGCTGGCAACATATAGAGACAGTCCCTACCCAACAGCGGGCTCACAGTCTAGAAGGGGGAGACAGACAACAAAACAAAACATATTAACAAAATAAAATAAAAAGAATAAATATGTACAAGGAAAATAAATAAATAAATAGAGTAGTAAATATGTACAAACATATATACATATATACAGGTTCTGTGGGGAGGGAAAGGAGGTAATGCAGGAGGGATGGGGAGGGGAAGCAGGGGGAGAGGAAGGAGGGGGCTCAGTCTGGGAAGGCCTCCCGGAGGAGGTGAGCTCTCAGTAGGGCCTAAGCACTGGGGTGGTTACAAGGTGATCAGGTTGTCCCATGGGGGGCTCACAGTCTTCATCCCCATTGTACAGATGAGGTAACTGAGGCACAGAGAAGTGAAGTGACTTTGACTTGCCCAAAGTCACACAGCTGACAATTGGTGGAGCCGGGATTTGAACCCATGACCCCTGACTCCAAAGCCCGGGCTCTTTCCACTGAGTGGGAAGCCGTAGGGCCTAGTGGCAAGAGCACAGGCTTGGGAGTTAGAGGACATAAGTTCTAATCCCGGCTCCACTGCTTGACTTCTGTGTGACTTTGGGCAAGTCACTTCACTTCCTCTGTGCCTGTTACTTCATCTGTAAAAGGGGATTAAGACTGAGCTCCATGGGGAAAGGGACTGTGTCCAACCTGATTATCTTGTATCTCCCCCTGCACTTAGAATAGTGCTTGGCATATAGTAACAGTGCCATTTTTATTATTGTTGATATTTATTGAGCACTTTTTAAATACAATACACTGTATAAACCCTTTGGAAAGAATAACAGAAGGAAAACTAATATTCTCTGCCCAGAAGGGGTTTAAAATTTATGTGTGCATGTGTATATATAATAATATACCAGCAGAGCATAATATAACTTTCATAACTTTGCCCTCTGTTGAGATTCCCAGTATGAATGTTCATGGGAAATGGTCGTTATTGAGACAGGACTTGAAAAGGAGGCATATCGCTTACTTTAACCAGACTGAATTAAAAGGAAAACTTTTGAAATGATTACTGTTTTGTTTTCCACCCCAGGTTTTTTAATCATGTGAGTCTCACAATTACTTAGGTAGTAGCAGTATCAGGGGCAATAAGGAACGAGACACGGGGGCATTTATGAAATAAAGATGTGATTCCAGCTTAGAGTGACTAGCTTTCGGTCCAAATGGGGATGACAGTAGATGCACGTGAACGAATACATCATAGAGTGAGAAAATAGATACAAATGCTAGAAATGAGTAAATTAATAATTAACAAATGAATCAGATTAATACCTGAGTGCTGTTGTGGATAATGGAAATAGTCACCTTTTAGTTGGAGGGTGGGGTTTGAGGGAGGGAAAGGGTTTGGTTGTTGGGTGAAGCCAGGGGAAGAATATGTTTCAGGCAGAGGAAACGGAGAGAGCAATGGATCACAATGGTCTCTACATAGTAAGTGCTCAATAAGTGCCATTGATGATCTACAGGTGGCAAAGTTCAGAGTCAGGGCTAGTTTGGATATTTGCTTGGCAGATGAGAAGAGCATGAGCTGCGACAAGGCAGGACAGAAGAGCAAATGAGAATGGGAGCAATTGATGGAGAGTTTTGGAACGTAGGGTTAGGAATTTTTTTATTTTTGCAAGAAGAAACCATCTGAGATTTTGTGGGAGGAAAGATGTGCTCCAGTGTGGCATTTTAGAAAGATGCTTGCTACGTATTCTGATTGAGCATTCGTTGCGGAGATTTTGTATTAAACGTTGTAGGGAGTCGCAAATAAAGAAGATATGGTTCCTGCCATTAGTGAGCTTACAATCTAGTGGAAGAGATAAATAATGAAAATAAATAATGAAATAATAAATAATGAAATAAAAAATGAAAAATACTAATGGTAGGAAGATGATGATTGGAAGGAGCATGGTCTACTGTATAGGACATAGAATTTGAAGTCAGGAGACCCAAGTTCAAGTCCCAGCTCTGCCACTGTGGTACTGTGGGACCCTGGACAAGACACTTAACCTGTCTGGGTCTCTCTTTCCTCATCTGGAAAACAGGGATAAGATAGATTGTGAGTCCCATGTAGGATTGGGTCTGTGCCTTAATTTATAACACTGTATCTATGCCTGCACTTAGAACATAATATAAGCTTAATAAATGACACTCTCCTTATTATAAAGGGCAAACCAAACCAACTACAGCTGTCTGGTCACATGAATAAATGTGAAGTAATTGAAGGATGTTGCTAGAGGAATTGGAAAGACTGGAATCAGATGGTCCAGTTTGAGAAGATTTTCAGGCAGAGAGCACTCTTGAGGAGAGTTTGGAAAAGAGGAAAAGACGAAGGGTCTTAGCAGAAGATACCCGGCATTCCTGACTGGGGAAATGGCACGTATGATAACTTTGAGGTGGGGGGCACCAGAGGAGTTGTGAGAGGGCCTAGTGTATGAGAGAAAGGTTCTGAGACCACACCCTGGGCCTGGAACTGGGCCTCACATACACCAATTTTTGTATAAGGTATAAAGAAACAGAAAGTATGAAAACTAGGAAAATGTTAAAAAAAATGTTGAGACTATATTGCTCTTAAGTGCTTAGGTCTTTCTTTTACTTGCAGTCTGATAGAAGAGTTAGGGTTTCTTCGGGAGAAACAAAATGTCATACATGAGAAAATGTCCTCACTGGGGGGTAAACTATAAGTGTCAGAAAAGTCATAAGGCTTCAGCGTAAACAGTGTGAAAACTTTAAAACGTTGTTTCACTGAGTGGTGGTATGCACAAACAGAACACCATTTTGTTTTGCTTTGAACCAGTACTTTATTTCAATTACTGATACACTTCGATTCAAAAAAGAATCCAAAAACTATCCTCGAAAGATGCATTAGAAGTTATTACAGGTAATAGACACTAACGGTAAGTGTTCTTCAAGGATAAAAAGTTTACAGACATTATGAGATAATTTTACAGTTGAATGAATGACCAGAGAGCATTTTTACAGCTACTTAAATAAGTTAATATTGATTTTATTACACTTTTCTATTATTTTATAAGGAAAAGTAGTGAGAATATGAGGTGTCTGAGTCTGCTCCTTGCTTTTATGAACCTACCTGCCTGCTTTTTTATTAACCATTTCCTGAATTTCAAAGCAGCGGGGCAGACGGTAAATGGGTCCAGGCTGCTCATTCAGCAAAACAGAATTGGGGGAAAAATAAAGAGGGGCAGAACTGTGTAATCGGAGAGATCTCAGCATTCAGCGTCCACCCGGCACTGTTTTATGTTTCAAGCTTGGGTTACCCTGTTTTCCACTTGCAGTCAGTGTTTCAGTGTGCTAATTGGCGTTTCTTGTCGAAAGCCGTGGGGCCATAGAAATCCGAGGTGGAGGAGACCCAACACTTCTTCCTCTGCCTTATGGGGTGCTTTCCCATAGTTGGGAATCATGGTCAACCAGGACTTTCATTTGTGCCAGGGCTTTATCCCGGCATCTGTGGCCATAACCTTGGCACTTGTAGCCCTGGGACTGGAAGTAGCAATGTCGGGCAAATTCTCCCGACTTCAGACCAGCTTTTTCTGGTCATTATCACTTTTCCCTACATCCCAACTACCCTACCTGATTTTAGCAGTGGAACAGAGCTGGCAGTGAGGGCCCTGGGACGACTTCTGGCCTAAATTTAAATCTGAAACTGACTCTATGTCTTGTCCAGTGCCTGGTACATTGTCGGTGTGTGGTGCTGCTATTATTATCATTCATAATAATAATAACAAGACTACTACTACTAATAATAGTGGTATTATAGTGTGGCCCAACTACTGCACTTAGCACCGGGTTAGATACAGGATAGCCAGATAAAACACAGTCCCTAACCCACTTGGGGCCTCATAGTCTAAGGTAGTTGGGAATACAAGCATCGAACCCTCATTTTTACAGATGAGGAAACTGAGACACAGCAATGTCAAGTGATCTGGCTAAGGTCCCAGAGCGGGCAAGAGGCCAAACTGTCGTTAGAACCCAGGTTCTCTGATTATCAGGTCCATGCTCTTTCCACTAGGCGAGTCAGTCAATCATATTTATTGAGTGTTACTGTGTGCGGAGCACTGTACTAAGCATTCGGGAAAGTACAATGCAGCATTAAAACAGACACAATTCTTGCCCACAGCGAGCTTGCAGTCTAGAAGGCCTGCTGCCTCCCGCTAGTGTTTGTGAATCGTGTGATCTGTGACTATTGTAGTGTGGATGAGTCCTTGAAGAACAGATAGTGTAATATCTACTTTAGCATCTGGCCTGGTTTGGCAGATAGAGTTAAACATCTGTGCATATCTGTTCTCTCTCTATGATAGGTTATTGTTGAATTTCAATTCCATGAGTGCCTCTTCATTTGATGTCTCTCTCTGCTGCACACATTAGCAGTTCTAAGCACCACACTAGGTTCTCAGACAAATTAGAGTCACCAAACAGCCCAGCAAAGGCAGTGAAACACTTCCCGTTTTTCAAGAATGTGTTAGGTTTGTGTGTTCAAGATTTTTTTTTGTTTTCCAAGTTTTCAGAATGTCCCAGGCCACTGTATCATTTAATGTATGTTTATATTATATCCTCTAACACGATTTTTCACTTAGACTGAAATGTAAATACAGCTGTTGTCACAAATTGGCTCCGTCTGTCAGATCTTTGTTACTGTAAAATTAGGATTGTACTAGGTGAGGGCAAGTTTTAGAAATGTAATTTGGGTGGTCCTAAGCCTATATTCATATAATTCTAAGGGCTGGGTGTCTGAGAAGCTAGCTGGCCCAATAAAGCTTTGTAGTCTACAGCTGTGCCTTCACAAAGGCTTTTTTCTCCAGACCTTACAAGAGCTTAAAAAAAAATCAGTTGTGGCAGGAGCATTTTGGGAACTCTTATTTATTTCAAGACTTTTGCCTTCAGAATGCCCTTGGCAAAGGGAATGGAAGCTAAAAATGGCAGTGCTACAAAGTCTGGGTCAGCATCCTGGTCTAATGACTGCTGTGTTTTCAAATGGAAAGATAATTCAGGTCAGGAGCCTTCTTGATTCCTTTGATGTGGGCTCCCTGGGAGAGATAAGCAGGATCCTTATCCAATACTATTTACCCATCACCCAATATTGTTCTCTCCCAAGCGCTTAGTACAGTGCTATGCACACAGTAAGTTCTCAATAAATACAATTGATTATGAATAGGGGACAAAGGTTGTTGAATTGAAATAAGTAATTATGGCATTATTAAGCATAGGGAGAAGCAGCGTGGCTCAGTGGAAAGAGCACAGGCTTTGGAGTCAGAGGTCATGGGTTCAAATCCCGGCTCCTCCAATTGTCAGCTGGGTGACTTTGGGCAAGTCACTTAACTTCTCTGTGCCTCAGTTACCTCATCTGTAAAATGGGGATTAAGAATGTGAGGCCCCCGTGGCACAATGTGATCACCTTGTAACCTCCCCATTGCTTAGAACAGTGCTTTGCACACAGTAAGTGCTTACTAAATGTCATTATTATTATTATTATTATTATTATTAAGCACTTAACAAATGCCAACATTATTATTAAGCACATACTGGGGGGTAGAGCCAGGTTTATGAGATCAGACACAGTCCCTTTCCATCAAGAGGTGCTCAATCTATCTTGACTGTGTAAATAAGAAGGTCCTTACTGACTGATCCTTCTGTTCCAAAAGTCAGACAGGGAAATAAAAAAATGAGTTTCCTAGGATTAGCCCTCTCCTGTTCTTGTTTCCCTCATCAATCAATCAGTGGTATTTATTGAACGCTTTCTATGAGCAGAGCGCTGTGCTAAACTCTTGGAAAGTATAATATAACAGAGTTGGTAGATGTGTTCCCTACAAGCTTTATCTGTTCCCTCAGAGAAAACTGTGGGAAAAGGAATAGACTTTCCCTAGTCCATTAAAATCCCCTCTCTACCACCCCAAATCCTCTAAAACAAAAATCACAAAGTGGACTTCAAGGTCTCCGAAGCTAGAGAGTCCTACTTGATCCTCTTGGCTCCAGAAAGCTAAAACAGGAGCAAAGAACACCAGGATGGCCTAGCTTAAAAACAAAACAAAACATGGGACTGAGAGTCAGGTGAGTCAGGTTCTAGTCCCAGCTCGATCTTGGGTAAGTCACTTAACATCCCTGGGCATCAGTTTCCTCTTCTGAAAAATGGGAATGAAATAGATTGGGGGTAAAAAATACCCATTCCCTTTCCCAGTTAGACTGTAAGCACCACGTGGGATAAAGATGGCGTCTGATCTGAATAACTTGTATTTATCCCAGTGCTTAGCACATAGTAAGTGCTTAACATTATTATTATTATTATTATCATTTAGTCTGGGAAGAACCAGTGTTTGGAGACTGTGCCCACTGCCTTCTCTCATCATTCTTCCTGTAAGTCTCTTCCCGATTCCTTGAGCCCTAACAGTCACTTGTATTTATTGAGTGCTTTACTTTGGGCAGAGTACTTCACCGAGCACTTGGGAGAGTACAATATAACAGAGTTAGTAGACACGTTCCCTGGCCACTGTGAGCCCTCTGGGAAATTCAATCATATTTATTGAGCGCTTACTGTGTGCAGAGCACTGTACTAAGTGCTTGGGAAGTACAGGTTGGAAATGGTGGGAAGTCTTAGCTAGAATCGGGCTTTGGCCGGTAGCCCCAAAGCAGATGCTTTTGTACCCTTTCAGATGTAGTGCTTTGCTTCCAGGATAGGTTGACTTAGAAAAGGTTACTGGGAAGTCATTAGGTAAAACTGTGATCTCTGTGTGGGAGAGGGACTGCATCCAACCTGATTAACTTTCATCTACACCAGCGCTTAGTACAGTGCTTGTCACATAGCAAGCAATTAAAAGCCCCCCAAACATCTTTCTTACCCCATGCTCATCCTTCAGACTCCCCGCCCTGCCCTGCCCCCCATGGTTTTAGTTTTCCAAGTTCCTCTCCGTTTGAGGAAGAAAAGGAGAAGTCCATCTGTCTTTTCTCCATGAGACTTTGATGGTCTAGAGAGACCTTAGAGAGGTAATGCAGTGTCTGTCCATCCTCTCTTTCTGGGCATTTTATCCATATTATTAGTTTTCATTACAGCTCACTGATGGCCTTTTACAATGTAACTGTTGTATCTCTTTATGTGAATGTTTGCCTCTTAAAATGGGGAGCCTGGGCTAGTAAAATGCTTAACCTGGAATATGTGCATAGTAAATCAAGGTGATTATGATGAAGTAGCACTATAATACAGTTCTCTCAAATAAACATGGGAAGCAATTGCAAAGCAATTTTCAAAGTCACTGATCACAAAGTCTGCACAGTAAGATCGGTGAAAACATTACTGACCTTTCCGTTTATCTCAGACACAGGGGATCGAAGAGGCTAGGATTGACGTTTCTTAGCCATGCACTCAAATTTCTTCTTCAACCGTCTGTAGTGTTTACTTCTTTTTACAAGGACAGAGAACATGGCCTTACTGTTTCTGTTTTCAAAGAACTAAAAAGGAAAGAGAAGCAGCTCTCCAGTTTTGGGACTGTTGTTTAAGCTGAAAGGGGTCATAAGACTAGAGGACCCAAGCCGGCATGTACTTGTGGAGGAATCGCCAAGGACCCTCAAAGAAGATGGAGTGACTAGAGATGTTTGAACTGGGGTGTCTCAGCAACAGTATGTTTCCACCGTGATAGAGCATTAGTGCTGTCATGTTCCAGGCAAAAATAGTATTCTTCATGTGCAGGGTGAAATCCATTACTCAATTAATTTAGTAGGTGTATAGAGCTCCTTCAATCAAAGAGCCCAAGGCTCAGTGGAAGAGTGCCTAGACCCTTAGATCCTGAGCCCTCTGGACTACTTCAATAATAATAATAATGATGGTATTTATTAAGTGCTTACTATGTGCAAAGTACTGTTCTAAGTGCTGGGGAGGTTACACAGTAATCAAGTTGTTCCATGGGGCTCACAATCTTAATCCCCATTTTACAGATGAGGTAACTGAGGCACAGAGAAGTTGTGACCTGCCCAAAGTCACCCAGCTGACAATTGGCAGAGCCAGGATTTGAACCCCTGACCTCTGACTTCCAAAGCCTGTGCTCTTTCCACTGAGCCAAGCTGCCACTTTAGCCCGTGGCAACCTGTATTTAGTATTGAAACCTTGATTTTGGACAGTACATTTCCAGTTCTGAGCGTGGCAAGGGCCCTCAGTGTTTTTTATGTGGGTTATTCTTAGCCCGCATGTTAAAAATAATCTATGGCAGGAAGGAGGGGTACTCAATTCGATGACTAAAAAACAATTTCTCAGGAGCCAAAAAAACACACAGATAATGTTTATTCCTTCCGCTAAAATTAGTTGGCCTGGTATTTTCAGACAGTTCTCGAAAATATGGGGTCTGGACGCAAATGCAAGCGTAGGTGCCAGTCTGTAAGGGCCAAAGCAGTAGACTTGCATGATGCGTAGGATCCAACGGGAGCAAATTGATTTTAAAAGTATTCCCAAGAGAGAAATTGAGCCTTGCTTACAATTTAGGGTTTCCGACTAACAAGGTGAAGTTTAATTTCAATGTTCAAAACCCCCCGAGGAATTAGCGAGGGCCTACAGACTTGGGGCCTGTTACATCCTGGGCTGTAAAACTAGCTCCTTCCTTTCCCTAGATGTGAACGAGGAATGATCTTCATTCAGAACAAAATTAATTTGTTTGCCCACATATAAATTAAAAATGACCGAACTGATTCTTTTTTTAAATTTGCCGAAGTTAATTCGGCCCCAAGGGATTATTCTTTTTTAAAACCACTTGGCTATAAAACCTGATACCACAATACAGCCTGGCTTAAATCTGTGCTTTAAGAAAACCAGGGCCCTGATCCCATGTTTCATACATGTTCTCACCTGTGTAGAGCTCCCATTGAAGTCATTTGGAGCTCTGGAGGGTAGGGGGCTAAACTCATTTTTAATGGTTTTAAAAAACAAACAAATCCTCCTTGAAGATCCTCAGACCCGTTGCCTATTGGAAAATAAAGCAAAAAGTGAATCAGTTATACAGATCATAAAATCAAAATCTCCCTTTTGTCTGAAAAACATAGATCATTGGTGGAAGTATTTTTTAGCTTGAATTACTTCATCCGCTTCACTCTGAAAGTTTAGACTTGACTCTACAGGTGGGTTCAATATCCAATTCTTAATCCTGGATCTAAAAAAAAAGTCTTAGATTTAAGATTCACTGAGCATGATAACCTGGCCACAGTTAAGCGCTAAGGTTATAGAGGCCATCTAGAGACACCACGGATGTCTCCAGTAGAAGCAGCATGGCTCAGTGGAAAGAGCACGGGCTTTGGAGTCAGGGGTCATGGGTTCAAGCCCCAGCTCCGCCAATTGTCAGCTGTGTGACTTTGGGCAAGTCACTTAACTTCTCTGTGCCTCAGTACCTCATCTGTAAAATGGGGATTAAGACTGTGAGACCCCCGTGGGACAATCTGATCACCTTTTAACCTCCCCAGCACTTAGAACAGTACATTGCACATAGTAAGCACTTAATAAATGCCATTATTATTATTATTATTATGTCAATGCATCCACTGAAGAGCAGTGTCACGGAATTGTTCTAGGATTAAAAATAAAAATGGAGTTTCAGTAGAGGTCTGTCATCTCATTAAATTCCTTAAGTATTTTGGGACTCAACCCCAATTTTTCTTCTGTGCCAATAGCAATGAAGAGTAAAGATAGGTGAAGTCACCATCTGGTTTTTGAAGCATCTTCTTTCTGGTACCACTGTGTTCAGAAATAAGCGATCAATCAATGACTTAATCCATGGTATTTATAAAAGCACTTGTTCAGTGGAGGGTACTGTTCCAAGTGCTTGTACAATAGAGAAGGTAGATAGGATCCCTGCTATCAAGGAGCGTACAATCCAAGTACATACAGTTTGTGTCATGAACACTTTGATTTACAGTAGTCAGAAACAAGGAGCAGCTCTGAAAACCCTACTGAGGAGCTGTTGCTTCCATTAGGCTCAGATGATTGGATAAACTCATGAAATTGATCCAAGTCAGAGATTTCAGACATTTTAAGTCCATTTCATAGCAAAGTTATAGCCACTACTAGGTTTATTAGCGGGCTATGCTTCATTGTACAAACGATGGCAAGTTCACCGAGGAACAGTTTCTGTTTAAGACAAGCAGCCTTCCTCTGGAATTAAAAACACTCCCTCTGCTCATGCGTTGTAGAGATGTCCTTTGGGTAGGAAGATGAGGCTATCGATGATGAGATGTGTTTTACATATGTGTGGGTGTGGCTGAAAAGACCAATCTATTCCACAGTAGGACCACATACAAAGATGATCTCATCCGTCCCATTGGGCATGACGTATGAGAATGGATGACAGGATACCCAAGTAATTGCTGTATGGTGAGTTGAAAGGGAGGGTGCCCTAAACAAATGGCAGAAGAAATGGTTTTTGGTGAGGTAGTGAAGTATACTGCGGATAGGTGGAGACAAGGGGTAGACATACAAGACTCCTGTGAAGCAATTAGGAATGGAGAAAGTTCTAGAGCAAAGGTTTTAGGGAGATCATGACAAAACCGAAAACAGCACCTGGCATTGCAAATAGCAAACGCAACAGCACAGCAAAGGATGAGCTTTACCTCAATTATGCAATCTCTCCATGACACATCCACAGCTGCAGTTTGCTAGTGATGAGAACTGGAGGCCTGAAAGGGATTTCGAGAGGTCAGTATCCATCCTTCTGGATCTAGGCAGAACCACTCCTAAACCATCCTTAATATCTGTACAGTGCTCTGCACACAGTAAGCGCTCAATAAATATGATTGAATTGAATTAATGAATGAATCTACTCCCATTTAGACTGTGAGCCCCATGTGGGCCAGGGACTGCATCCAACCTGATTATCTTGTATCTACCCCAGCACTTAGAACAGTGCTTGACACATAATAAGCACTTAGCAAACATAATAATACTAATAACAATGATGGTAATGGACAGGTCTTTACAGCCCTACAGAAAGGCAGATTCTGCTGTGCGATTGCTGAAATCCTTCTTGTCCCAATTCTGCACTCCTTTGGTTCTGGTAGTGACTTGCATTCTGGAATCAAAATATAATCAAAATCATGTGAGACTGATCAATTTCACAGCATTCAGTGAGGTAGCAGTGAGCAGAATCAAATATAGGGTCATTGAATGGTTAAGGGGAGGGGCATTTGGTTTGGAAATTGAGTTGAATTTGATTCTGTTATGTCTCCCGGAGTCCCCATTCATCATTACCGTCTCTATACTTCAGTGCAACCGCACAGTTTCAATGAAGATAATGAACTGCATTTCCTCCATATCTTACAATCAGTCAAGGAATCAGTGCCATTTATGGAGTGCTTTCTGTGTGCAGAGCACTGTACTAAGCGCTTTGGAAAGTACAATACAATAGAGGATTGTGAAGATAATGATAATGGTGTTTGTTAAGCACTCGCTATGTGCCAAGCACTGTACAAAGCACTGGGGAAGAATCAAAGGAATCAGGTCGGGCACAGTCTAAGTCTAACAGTCTAATGGGTATTGAACTTCCTGTAAGAGATGGGGAAACCGAGACTCCGAGAAGGTGATGTTGGTAGAGAAGAAAGAAGTAGGAAACAATCCCCATTGTACATGTGGGGAAACTGAGGCCAAGAACCAGGCTTCTCCGAGGCCACACAGAAAGTGGCCAAGGTGGGAACCTCTGGAGTCTGACAAGCTCCCAAACTGGACCTCTGACCACTGAACCACCACTTTAATGCCCTTTTTTCTCCCCTTGAAAAATTTAAAAATATAGAGCTGAAATTTCTCTTTTTATCCTGAGGTTTTCCTGGATTGCTTGGTTACATCTGACAGACCTATACACAGTACCGTGTGTGTATGTGGCACACAGCAAGACAGCAAATGGCACAGCCCAGCAGTGATTTCACAGTCCTGCCTTTATTCTCTGTGCCGGTACTGGGCAGGGCTTTTTCATTTCATTACTACATCATTCACAACTCGCCGAGGCCGATCCAAGAATCACATAACCTTATCCTGCACTCACATTAGCACGAATAATTTAAGTCAACATTTCTGTTGGTTGTATTGGGGAAAATTGTTGTTTGGGAAATTGGGGGCATCCACTGGGTGTGCTGAAGGTGGTATGTTTTTCTTGCTCTCTGTGGGCTCAAGCGCTTGCCCAAATACAGCTCCCTAACACTGCCCATGTTGTCTCAGCGGGGCGGGCGCTGATTTTCGTTCACTACATCATATGCTGTGGTATCAACAAAACCTTGTCTCTGCGATTTTCCTGATTTCGGCAGGAGAGCAGAAGAGGAGAAATTGTACAAGTGAGAGAGAAGTGGAAGGCCCTTAATACTCCACAAACTGCTAGAGGTTAAGATCATTTTGATAGGGCGAGGCCTGATCTGTCCTAATTTGTCTCCCAGCAACTTTAAACTGTTTTGTCGACTCCCATTAAGCCCTAGGCAGCCTGATGCTGCCAAATGGACTTTAAACAAATGGTTGACGGTCTTCTTCATCATCAACCATGACCCGAATTCCCAGGTCTCTTCCAAGTCTAGATTCCTCAGATCTCCCATAAATTGTTATTTTGGATTTGGAAACAGCCCCTTAAGCTCCATTTGAGGGAAAGGGGGATGTGTATTTGTGCGTCATCGGGACAGAGAAGTAAAAGGCAGAGAAGTTATTTGGAAAAATGGGTTTTGCTTGTGACGTATTCAAATTGCAAAGAAATGCAAGAGTTAAGCTTTTCATAACAATACTCTCTATTGCGACAACTTTCTTACATTGCTTGTCTTACAATGCTATTATTATATTTCATATTATTACAGTACATGATCACATTATTGCAGTAATTATTACATTACTATTATTGCATTACAGAGACTCGGCATGGCTAGCAGAAAGAGCCTAAGCCCGGGAGTCAGAGGAACTCATCATTATCATCATTGATGGTAATTATTGAGTGCTTATTATGTGCAAAGTACTGTACTAAGTGCTTGGGACAACAGAGTGCAACAGAGTTGGACACGTTCTCTGACCACTGGGTTCTGGTCTTGGCACTTGTCTGCTTGTCTGCCACTTGTCTGCTGTGACCTTGGGCAAGTCATTTAACTTCTTCGTGCCTCAGTTGCTTCATCTGTAAAATGGAGATTGACTGTGAGCCCTAAAGTGCTCTGCACACAGTAAGCACTCAATAAATACGATTGAATGAATGTGACTGTCCAACTCAATTTTTTTTGTATCTACCCCTATGCCTGGTAGCACCTGGCACATAGTAAGTGCTTAACAGATATTACAAAAACAAATTCCCTTCCTGACAGTAACAATTCATTCCATTCATACCAAAGGAAAACGAAAAACAAAAGGAAAAAATGTATGAAGTCCTGCACTATATTCCAATTAAAATCCAACCACTTCACACCTTGAAGTCAGAGGACACTGTTTATTAAAGATCCTATGTCTTCTTTCTGGGAATTCTCTCATAGCCTGATGCAGTCATCGAAAGGGTTCAGACAACAACCTTCGAGGTGATGCAGACCGCAATGTTTTGCCGACTTTTCTGTCTGAGTGACTTTTGCTGCGATTCGCCATTTTCCTTTGGCAGTGAAGACCTGGACAGGGGATTATGCTGGAAAATATTTGACTGTTTCAGGCCGAAGGCACAGTCATGTCACAATGAAAAGTGTTTTTCTCTGCAAAAATGGTAAAATTCTTGATTTTGCCCATGGGGGTGAAGTTAGTCACTTTTGCCAGTTACTAATACTGAAGTTTTTGTATTTTTTTAGCTGTTCCATGTGGACTGGTGTGTTTTTTCAGCTCACAGCTGCAGTAGAAGTTAGACCAACAATTACCCTAGTCTTTCGAATCACATAACAAACGTATTTGGTCCCAAGAAACTGCTGGAACTATCACAGATGGACAAGCTCTGTGCCATGTTCTTGGCTAACTAAAAAGAAACTACCTCTGTATATGACCTATCAATTCTACTATTAACAAGTGAAAAATTCTCTCCCCCAAAAATTGAAGTTGAGAGTTTGATAGAAAATTAAAAGAATGGGAACCTCCTCCACAAGCCCCCAAAGGACAGGGGACTGAGTCTAATTTCCACATGTGTTTTCTCTCCTAATAATGATGATGATGATGATAATAACTATGGTATTTGTCAAGCACTATTCTAAGTGCTGGGGGTACATGCAAGTTAATCAGGTTGGACACAGTCCCTGTCAAACATGGGCCTCACGGTCTAAGTAGGAGGGAGGAAGATTTAATCCCCATCCCAGATGAGGTAACTATGAGGCACAGAGAAGTTAAGTGACTTGCCCAAGATCACTCAGCAGGCATGCGGCAGAACTGGGATTAAAACTCAGGTTATCTGACTCCCAGGCTGAAGCTCTTTCATTCATTCTTTCAATCGTATTTATTGAGCACTTACTGTGTGCAGAGCACTGTACTAAGCACTTGGGAAGTATAAGTTGGCAACAGATAGAGACGGTCCCTACCCAACAGCAGGCTCACAGTCTAGAAAGGGGAGACAGACAACAAAACAAAACATATTAACAAAATAAAATAAATAGAATAAATATGTACAAATTAAATAAATAAATAAATGGAGTAATAAATACGTACAAACATATATACAGGTGCTGTGGGGAGGGAAAGGCAGGGGGGATGGGGAGGGAGCGGAGGGGGAGAGGAAGGAGGAGGCTCAGTCTTTCCACCAGGTCACGTTCCCTTTAGTACTTAGTATAGTCCTTTGCTCACGGTAAGTGATTAATAAATACTATTACTACTACCACTACCTCCAAGACAGCCAGTGATGTCATTCTCAACTATATGTAGTTGCCCTGTGTCCTCAAAGAAGATTCCTCTATTGATGGCATTCTCGTGCATGTGTGACTGAAAAGCCAATCCTTGGCCATAAGCACAGTTTGCAAACAGAAAAGACTGTTCCTTGGGCTGCCATGTTTGTTGTCTCCACTTTAGTTTCCTTGCCTCACAGTTTTTTTTTTCATTCATTCAATCAATCGTATTGAGCGCTTACTGTGTGCAGAGCACTGTACTAAGCGCTTGGGAAGTACAAGTCGGTAACAAATAGAGATGGTCCCTACCCAACATGGGCTCATAGTCTAGAAGGGGGGAAACAGACAACAAAACAAGTGTCAAAACTGTCAGAATAAATAGAATTATAGCTATATGCATGTCATTAATAAAATAGACTAGTAAATATGTAGAAATAAAATAAAGTAATTAATATGTACAAATTTATACAAGTGCTGTGGGGAGGGAAGGGTTTTTGCAAAGCTTCTGTTTGAAGTGCTGTGTGATCTTGGACAAATCCCTTCACTTCTCAGTTACCTCATCTGTAAAATGGGGATTAAGAGACTGCAAGCTGTCCAACCTGATTATCTTGTATCTACTCTAGTGCTTAGAACAGTGTTGGGCACATAGTAAACACTTAACCAATACTATTACATTTTTTTCTTCCTCAACCCCTCCTCACCATACCCAGTTAAGCAGCTTTTCTTGCCTCACAATATTCATAAGTAACTCAGTTCTAACTCAGTTCTCCAATCTGGGTGTTTCCCTCAGAGAAAAACAAAAGTAATTATTATTATGCCCTATAGAGAAAATGGAGATGACTATGACTGGAATAATGCAAAAACTCTTCTGAATGAAGGAATAAGGTCAGTTAGATGCTGTAAGTGCTTAGTACAAAGCTCTTTACAGAGTAAATGCTCAATAAATGCCATCAATTAGCTAACTGATGTTCTTTATGGAAAATGAATGGCTGTTGACATCTTTACTTTTCAGACCCTTATAGATGAAGAAATGAGTGAAAAATACAAGCTCTCAAAGATATTTTCCAAGTTTGCAGATGTAGAAATAAAATCAAAACATTTGTTCCCATCTGTCTCCCAGTGCTGAACCTAAAATCATTACCAAGGGAATTTGGGAGTACACTATAAGAAAAAAAACAAATCCATCTGCGAATTGGTGCAAGTGGAAGTCCCCTCATACTGCAGTCATAAATGAGAGGATTTGCAACTAATTCTTGACATAATTTTTATGGCTTTACCTAGTGTCTGAAGACCTAAAGCCTGGCATTACCCCTGATTGGCCCTGTTGCTGGAAAAATCCTAATTTTCTTTATTTCTGCTCAGTCACTATGCTTTTTGTTTTGTCTTTTCTGGGAATAACTAGGGAAAGACATCTCTTTTCCTCTGTCCTACTTCACCTTTGTGGTTTCACTTTTCCACAACCTAACCATGAACATTTTAACATAATAATGAATACTTTATGATTCTATCTTAGCCACATATTCCACCCCACAATTTACACTCACTTTATTTCATCTTCCCAAATTTAAACCTACATTATTTTTTCTGATTCTATGTTGTCATTTTCCACCCGAGAATGGATCTCCTAGAGCCATTATCTGAGTCGTCTTCTCTCCAAGACCCAGCCAGTTAACAAACTCTCTAAAATAGTATAATGCAAAATACTAATTTTTCCAAAGCAGTGTTTATTTCATTTTGTCCTCCCAACACCCCTGTGAAATTGGGAGAGTTAGAGATGAGGAATTGAGGCCCAGAGAGTTTATGTCAATCAGTCAATCATATTTATTGAGCGCTTACTGTGTGCAGAGCACCATGCTAATCGCTTGGGATAGTACAATCTGACAGTCCCCCGGTGCACACACACACACACACACACACCCTGCCCACAAAGAGCTTACAGTTTAGACTTGCCTTGAAACCACACAGCGGGTGATTGGCAGAGCTGGGACTAGAACGAAGAATTTCTGTTGCCAACTTGTACTTCCCAAGCGCTTAGTACAGTGCTCTGCACACAGTAAGCGCTCAATAAATACGAGTGAATGAATGAATGAATTTTTGATTCCCAGATCATGAGGACTCACTAGCTCTCTAAAATTTCCTATAGAGTGGGTTTTGAATTGCTTGTAGCAGTCAGCAACCAAATTAAAAACAGGGGGAATAAGGAGTCATCCAATTTCTAGGTGTTGTATTTTATTCCATCTTCACAGCCCTGCTATATTTGCTGCTTAAGCATCAGCAGGGGCTGTCCAGCCTCTGCCACTAACCAGTAATTGTTATCTACCTCGAAGCTTCCTTTTTGAATGACTGACATGTTTCTTAGTTCCAGTAAACAATCAAACATATTTGCCTCCCGTGCCTTGCATTGGGGTTAGTTTCTCAGCAAGACTCGTCCTCCTTGGGCACTACCTTCGAGTTTTTCTGCACCAGATCATCATCATCATCAATCGTATTTATTAAGCGCTTACTGTGTGCAGAGCACTGTACTAAGCGCTTAGGAAGTACAAGTTGGCAGCATATAGAGACAGTCCCTACCCAATAGTGGGCTCACAGTCTAAAAGGGGGGATCTAAAAGATCTGTCAGCCTTCTTGATATCTGCTGGCTTCCTTTCTCTCACTGCTGGCTATTTTTTCCTCCTCTTTTCCTTTTCTTTCTTTGCCCCTCTCCCTTCTCATTTTCTCCCTCTCCTTACCCACATTTTTTCTACCCCCTTCTCTCCATACCTCTCTTCCTTCCCTCTTTCCTACACCCTCCATCTTCTTCCTCTCTCCTTCCCTTTTCCTCCTCCCCCACAGCTCATCCTCCTATCCTTCCTATTCCCTCTGCCCGCCCCCACCAGCTCACAGCTGTTCACTTACTTTCTAGGCCTTCTAATCAGCTCAAGTGGAACAATTTGTTCCCTTCTGGTCAGGGCAAGGTTTTCTGTAGGGTACATTTCCCTGACTGTGTGAGATATCAAGCCATGCAATGGATTCCTGGGGGAGGATGAGGACTCTCCCTTTCTGGAAAGCTCTAAAAATGGACTCCATCTTCCTTTACTTGGGATAGTTTGTTTATGTATTTATTGAGTGTTTACTGTGTGCAGAGTACTGTGCTAGGTGCTTGGGAGAACGCAATATGACAATATAACAGACATATTCTTTGCTCATGATGAACTTACAGTCTAGAGGGGGTGACACACATCGATATAAATAAATGAATTACAGATATGTACATAAATGCTATGGGGCTGGGAAGAGGAGGAGCAAAGAAGCCTGGAGAATCCACAAATGGGTTTGTCTATCCCTGAATGAATGAGAATTGATTAAGGGGGTAAAAGAGAGACAACATAGCTTCCTTGAATTAAAATAATCCAGCAACCTGGCCCCCTGTCAGACTTCGCTCAATATTGGGTTATCTTTTAAGGTCAGAGAAGCAGCATGTCCTAATGGATAGAACATGGGCCTCAGAGTTTGGGAACCTGGGTTCTATTTCTGACTCCTCCACTTGTCTGCTGGGTGACCTTGGGAAAGTCATTTAACTTCTCTGTGCCTCAGTTACCTCATCTGTAAAATGGGGATTAAGACTGTGAGCACCAAATGGGACAGGGACTATGTCCAACCTGATTAGCTTGTATCTACCCCAGCATTTAGAACATTGCCTAACATATAATAAGTGCTTAACAAATACCATAAAAACAACGAAAAAAACCCCCAAAACAAAAGGGAATGTGACCTTCAGATAAATTAGTTCCTTCAATGTCCCTTGATGGATATTTGGTGGTCATGTAATCACATCTCCTAATCAATAGAAAAGAAGCATAGCTTAGTGAAAAGAAAAGATCACTAGCTTGGGAGTCCGAGGCCAGGAGTTCTAATCCCGGCACTGCCACTTGTCAGCTGTGTGACCTTGGGCAAGTCACTTAACTTCTCTGGGCCTCAGTTACCTCATCTGTAAAATGGGGATTAAGACTGTAAGCCCCATGTGGGACAACCTGAAAACCTTGTATCTATTCTAGTGCTTAGAAAGGTGCTTGGCACATAGTAAGGCACTTAACAAATACCATTATTATTATTTTAATGCTGCAAATAGTTTTCTATCACCGTGATTTAGTAGATTACCCAGCAAATGGGAAAACAGATTTTGGCATTCTTGAGGCAGTTTGCACAAATCTTTTCAGGAACATAATCTTCATGCAAAGCATGGTTTTTCTTTTTTTTTTTGTCAAGAGCATTTTTTTTCAACCTCCAAGTAACAAAAGCAAACCACTTGGAGGTTGAATTGACACTCTCAGCTGCAACTGATAAAAGGGCAAACTTCAAATGCCTTTATAGTATTGGGTGCTCTCAAGGTTCCTTTAGGCAGCTGTTTTTCCCACTGTTATCTTATTTCTCCCAAAGTCAGTATCATCTTCACTTGGGCACATTCCTCTTTCTGTTCCAAGCACCGAACAGAGACAAGAACTGCTCACAGTCATGAAATCAGATCACCACCCTACTCTGATACATCCTATAGAAAGAGGTCATTTGGCCTTTATTAGTTTATAACTAGTTGCTCCCCTGTATACAGAAAAATCAAGCCATCAGTGAGTTCAGATTAGGCTGTTTGTACGTGTTTATGACTCTTGGTTTGGACTATTCAGCCTCATCATAAATACACAGTTACTCTGACCCCTAACAATAACAACTACCTTGGCCTCAGGAAGAGCTAAACCACACGTAAAAACACAGAGTCCCACTTTTCTGAATCATCATTGCCGAGGAAAATTCACATATTTCAGGTCTCTGGGAAGCTCCCAAGACATGGAAATTACCCACATGCCAGGGGAAATCCTACATAGAGAGCCTCCAGTAACTTGGACATAATCTAGGCTGGGGCTTTCCTGCTAGTGCTGAAAGTGGCCTCACTGGCAGGATGAGAACCCACTGGCCAATGCTCTTGCAGGGCCCTTGCCATGGGCAAACGTCTGGTCAGTAGAAAATGAGAAGCACTGTGGTCCGGTGGTTACAGTTTGGGCCTGGGAGTTTGAGGACCTCAGTTCTAATCCTGGCTCCACCACTTGTCTGCAGTCACTTCACTTCTCTTTGCCTCAGTTACCTCATCTGTAAAGGACATGCACTGTGTCCAATCTGATTATCTTGTCTCTACCCCAATGCTTAGGACAGTGCTTGGTACATAGCAATAGCAAGCGCTTAACGAATACCATTAAATAACAAATGAACAAAAAAAAAAACCCTACACACTTCAACTGTAGGCTAATGATCATTATAATAATTGCGGTATTTAAGTGCTTTCTCTGTCTTTAGCACTGGGGTAAATGAAATCATATCAGGCACAGTCCAGTCCCACATGGGGCAGATAGTCTAAGGGGAAGAGAGAAAGCAGGTATTTAACCCCTAATTTAGAGATGAGGAAACAGAAAAGTACAGTGACTTGCCTAAGGTCACACAAAACACAAATGGCAGATCTCGGATTCGAACGTGGGTCCCCTGACTTTTGAAGGCAGGCCCTTCCCACCTCATCCAACACCCTGTTCGGGAGGGAAATCTCATGAATTTTTTTTTTTGGTCCAAATAATTTACTACCTTCAGAAACCTAGCTCCGTAATGGAGAATGTCCCACTAGTGCAAGCTCCTTGTAGGCAGGGATGATGTCCACCAACTGTGTTATACTCTCTCAAGTGCTTTGTACAGTGCTCTGCACATGGTAAGCATTCACTATATACCATTGTTTGATGGACTGATGGTGAGAGGAATCTCTGCCAGAGTATAATCTGAGAGTAGCGGGAATGAATGTCCCTTGGGAAGATTTATCTTTATTCATTGTTGCATTTATTGAGTGCTTACTGTGTGCAGAGAACTGTACTAAGTGCTTGGGAGAGTACAATACAACAATAAATGGCCACATTCCCTGCCCACAACAAGCTTACAGTCTGGTTGGTGGGGAGACAGACATCACTACAAATAAATAAATGGCAGATATGTACATAAGTGCTATGGGTCTGGGAGTGGGGAAGAACAAAGGGAGCAAGTCAGGGCGAGAGAAGGGAGTGGGAGTTAGGCATTTATCTTGAAGGTCACCAGATGTTGAGACTATTTCATCAGGATTTCAGAAAGCAAAATTTCAAGAAAGATGAAGAAATGCCAGTGGATCAAGGGTTACCTCTCAGGTTGCAATGTTGGAGCAAATGGCAATGGTATGTACAAGGAGCTAAGGACTCAGGACCCTGCTAAACCCATTTGATCAGGCCTGGTGACTTGGCATAGGGGAAGAGGGGGTGTCTACTGAAATGTCCCCTAAATTGTCACTTGGGCCATTTCTACAAGGAAGGGGGCTTGATCTCTCTGTCTTTTCCCACTCTCATTTAGGGCTCTTCACTTCTCACTATGACCATCATCCCGAAAGCTGTTATCTACAGCCTGGAAGTGAGCCAGCACCGGTGCCACTTTGTGAGCCAAGTGTCAGGATACGGTGTGGGGCTTTACGTCTTAGAACTTGCCCTGCTCCGGAGATAGTTGAGCCAGGGGCCCTTGTGAACCAGGGTTCAATTCCTACCACCTTCACTGGGGTCTGGAATCTCAAAAGGTTCAGGCGGCAAGTTTCCTGGTGTTGACAGGCCAGCAGAGGCTGGGGATTCTTTCAGCAAAATAGCTGATTCTGGAGGAGGAGGAGGAGGAGGGGTTGACTTTGGTTAGCCTAAAGGCTGAATTAGCTGGATCTCTCCTGGTGGAACATACTGTTCTCATTCCTTCTACTGAGGGATGAGCAGCGTGGCTCAGTGGAAAGAGCATGGGCTTGGGAGTCAGAGGTCATGGGTTCTAATCCTGGCAAGTCACTTAACTTCTCTGTGCCTCAGTTACCTCATCTGTAGAATGGGGATTAAGATTGTGCGCCCCACATGGGATAGCCTGATCACCTTGTATCCCCCTGGCTCTTACAGTGGTGCTTTGCACATAGTAAGTGCTTAACAAATACCATTATTATTATTATTATCAGGGTGTTTGGGTTCATCTCTGGGTCTCATATTTAGAGGGGAGTTTGGAGGAAAAGCCTCGAAGGCAAGCCATGCATGACCAGTGGAAGCAGCTTGGCATTGAGGGTAGAGCACAGGCTTGGGAGTTGGAAGGTCATGGGTTCTAATCCTGATCTGCCACTAGTCTGCTGTGTGACCTTGGGCAAGTCACTTCACTTCTCCGGGCCTCAGTTACCTCATCTGTAAAATAGGGATTGAGACTGTGAGCCTCACGTGGAACAGGGACTGTGTCCAACTCTATTTGCTGATATCTACCCCAGAGCTCCCCTCTCAGGATCGCACCTGGAAAGTTTCCAGTACTCTACCAGTCTCAGCTATGGGAGGGAGAGTCAAGCAGAGGCCTACCCATTCCATTCCTAGCTGGGCTAGTGGTTAGTGAGTGGAAGGCAGTCTGCTATAAGTCAAAACCCACCCATGCTGAGCAGCATCATCAGGGAAGAGAGTTGAGGGCGGAGACTCAAGTTGACTGTGCGGAAGGAGGCAATGGTAAACAACTTCCATATTTTTACCAAGAAAACTCTATGGATACACTACCAAAATGATTACAGATGGAGAGCGGGGTGTTCTGGGAGAGATGTGTCGCTATGGGTTGGAAATGACTCGACAGCATAAGACAAGACCCCAGAGCTTAAGCCCTTAATAAATACCACAATTATCATTATTAATCTTATCCAGCGTGAGAGCATTTGAGCAACTCAAAGCAATCTTTTCCCCCTGGGCAACCGAGGACCTGTGCCGAGGTCTCCAGCTTTAGTTTGCTGGACATTTTGGGACCTGGTTTATGTTGGCCATTTGCTGAACCCCGGAAGCCACTTAGCCTAAATTTGGGAGCCCACTCTTCCAGCCTCCATCCCTACTGGCTCCACTCTGAACAGAGACAGAAGGCCAGGTCTATTATGGTATTTCTTAAGCGCTTAATAAGTGTCAAGCACGGTTCTAAGCACTGGGGTAAGATACAAGCTAATCAGGTTGGACAGAGTTCCTGTCCCGCATAGGGCTCACAATCTCAATCCCCATTTTACAGATGAGATAACTGAAGCCCAGGGAAGTGAAGTGACTTGCCCAGGGTCACACAGCAGACAAGTGGCGGAGCCAGGATTAGAATATAGGTCCTTCTGACTTCCAGCCCTGGGCTTTTTCCACAAGGCAGTGCTGCTCTTCTGGATCCCTTATTGGACACAGATGAGGATTGGCTAAGGAGTGAAGTTGTCTTCGGGAAACAAGCATTCCTCCTCTGGCTAGGAAGAAGCTCAGCCCTACATTGTATCTGCTGGAAAGACTTTGAACCAGGCTCATATTTATCCTAGTCTGGTTTGTCCAGAACCTTGGGAGACCCAGGATGTGTCTCCCAGCACAGCACGACAGAGTGTTGACCAATAACCCACCCGTTGGACTACAGGATTCTCCGAAGTGGTTGGTGAATGCTGCAATGAAAATTATTGGGGGGTTTTTTTGTGTCTTGTGGGCAGCACCTTAAAAGAGTTGCCTCTGCAGTGCTATGAACACTGAATGCTAAAGGGGAGGAAGAAGGAAAGATGAATGGGAGAAATCTTGAAAGACTGACCACACAACTAATTGACTTGGACCAAAACGAGACCCAAAAATCATGCATTAAAATAGTTGCAGATATGTTTAGTTAAAATAAAACAGAATCTCAATATTTTGGCTGAGCTAAGTGGAAGTGTCAGACAGGGACTGCAAATCTGTGGCCAGAAACATTCCCAAATATTCACAAAACTATGTACATGGCACAGAACAAATGTGTGCTATGTTTTCACCCATGTTTAGAATTTCACATCAATACCACTCTGAAGATTTACAGAAACTGTGTCTGATTTCCTAATAACGTTTCTACAGCTACATCACTACCCTCCAAGTGTGTTTACTGCTTAAAAATAAACAGTGTAGACAGGAAACTGATGCAGAATAAACATGATCCTTATGTTTTACTCCTGCATTTCATAAGAGGTCAGTGCCTCAATGTGACTTTCTGCTCCAAACTGTCAGTAGTTTAGTTTAGCGAGTTTTTCCTCAACCTCACGTGACATCAAGGAATTAGGCAGATCCCAATTCAGTCTTAATTAGTTGTTTTTAGGGTAGGGGATGCATCATTTGCCTTGATAAGAAAGAGCCTTTTTTCTTCTTTAAGAGCATGTACAAAGTCTTCACACTGGTCATTTTCCTGCACTCTAGAGAAGCGTGCTCAAAGGAGGGGAGAAATGTGGACCTCTGAAGCTCGGGAAACTGAGATTCAAGCTCTGGTTGCAAGCCAGCCCAAACTAACAGACAGACAGACAACAAAAGGTAGCTACTGTACTCATTTATGCAGCTCAGTATCCAAATCATAAAGATGCCCTTTCAGATCTTTGTGTGATCTTGGGCAAGCCATTTCACTTCTCTGGGCCTCAGTTACCTCATCTGTAAAATGGAGATAAGAATACGAACCCCATGTGAGACATGGACTGTGTCCAGCCTGATTACCTTGTAGACTAACTTAGATCAGTATGTGACACATAGTAAGCGCTTATAAATACCATAATTAGATCTGACCATGCGTGATTCACCTTATTGAATAACAGAATAGTATTAATCACTACTACAATTTCAATTGTGCAGATTCAGTATTGATAGTAATTATATTGCCTGTTTACTTGTTTTGATGTCTGTCTCCTCCCCTTCTAGACTGTGAGCCCATTGTGGGCAGGTATTGTCTCTATTTGTTTTGGAATTGTACTCTCCCAAGTGCTTAGTACTGTGTTCTGCACACAGTAAGCGCTTGATAAATATGATTGAATGAATAAATATTGATCTAAATATTGATCTAAGTGTTGGCTCCAATCACCAACACTTCATCCAGTTGGTTTGTTTGAAAAACCTTTTGAATTTTTGTATTTGGTTGATCCTGTTTAAATGGTCTATTTTAAATTGTTAGCTCCAAGAAGGCAGGAACCAAATCTGCGAAATTTGCTCTGACCAGTACTTCTGGAGCTTTCTCTACAAATGGGCATTTGATACATCAGTCAATCAATGGCATTTATTGAGTACTTAACTGTGTGCAGAGCTCTGTATTAAGCACTAGAGAGAGTAAAATACAACAGAATTGCATTGTATATTTTGTGGTTGTCATTTAAGTGCCAAACCATCTTCTGCATCTTTTTTCTGCTTAAAAACTTATGGTATTTTTCTCTTGTATTGACAATGTTTGGCATTGCATTCCTAGACTCCTCCAAGTTCAGGAGCCTGTCCTTAGTGACGAAATAGGCAAGAGTCTGGGGAGATCCAGAGATGGAGAAAACCCATGCCCAGATATGTTGCACACACTTATGTTAACTTTTTCTAAGGGCCTTTTCCCTCCCAGGGCTTGGTACAGTGGCTGGCACATAGTAAGCACTTAAACAATACCGCAATTATTATTATTATTACCAGTTCCAGTTGCACATACTGATACTCTCATCTTAGTAACATAATCACCAAGCCCAAGGGCAACCACAAGGACAGCTGCATTGTGATGATTTAATAACATTTCTTAAATACATACAGAACACTGCACTAAGGCTTGGAGAAACACAAACAAGGAAAGAGACTACATAGATGTCCAGATATATTTATATATAGCCAAGATCTCACAACAATAAAGATGATTAACCAATATAATTGCTATTTAGACCTACAAATTAATCTGATTCTCAATGACATGATGGTAGCTCAATCTGTTATGTAATCTCCCAATAGATTTGCTTGGTAAAAATACGGAAGTACCTATTGCCTCCTTCCGTGCCGTAAACTCGAGTCTCTGTCCTCGACTCTCCTGTGCCACTGCTGCCCAGCCCAGGTGAGTCTTAACTTGTAGCAGACTGCTTTCCACTCGCTAGCCACTGCCCAAACTAGAAATGGAACGGGTATGCCTCTGTTAGACTCTCCTCCCATAGCTGATACTGGTAGAGTACTGGAAACTCTCCAGGTGCGACCCTGAGAGGGGCTTCTTACTCTACCCACAAAATATTTTTGCTTTTTTGGTTAGGGCTAGGAGTTTGGGTTATTGGTGAGGGTTAGGGTTAGAGTTAGAGTTTTTTTTTTCTTTGCAGCTCTTCAAACCGAACTGATATAGCACTGGGTGAACTGACTGGATAAAAGCAGGTCTTCTGCTCTTCTGAATTACCGGATTGCTCCTTTTCTGGCCCCTGGACATTCAGATGAGCTTTGTGCAGACACCAGTGGTTAAAAGGGTAAAATATGAACAAAGTGTGCAAATGTGCAAGAGATGCTCTCTCAAAGATGCACTCATGGATTCACCCTCACAATTGGCGGCATCCTCTCCGAACTGAAGGTCAACTCTGTGAGCCCCAGGTGGTACGGGGACTGTGTCTAACTCTATTTGCTTGTATCCACCCCAGCGGTTAGTACAGTGCCTGGCACACAGTAAGCGCTTAACAAATACCCCAGTTATTATTCCCACTACCAAAGACTAACTGCTGTATTATTATGGCAAAGGAAAAGATGTGTAGTCAAGAAGCACTAGATTGAGCTTGCAGTGCTGTTATTGACAGAGACTGAATATCGAAGCCAACTTGACAGAATGCTTTTTGTGTCCACAATTACCCTAGCTAGCTAGGGATTAAAAATAGTACCATTCAGAATTATCAGGTAAGACCTTATCTACAGCCTCCTCCTAGAAAACAGTGAAGCTCTTCTTGGGAGCCAAACATAAGCTTCATCCACTGAGCTCTGATTGCTTTGGTCCCTTTCTTCTGAAGTCTGGAAACGGCAGTTTTGTCTTTTTACAGGTTGAAGATTTTGACATATTGTTGGAAAGAAAAAACCTTGGGCTGAATAGAAGCTAGTAGATGACAGAAGTTTGAAATGCCTCTCTTCTAGATACTGATGCTTATCTGGCATAATATAATACCTAATTGTGACTTATCCTTCTCATGTACATCCTTACTACTCCTGCACTGTAAATTTGGCTTGGCTTTAAAACATTTTCTTCAAGGTATATGGTAGGCTTTCTATTTTTGTTCTTTTTGCCTTCCTTCTTTATTATCTGAAGGTGGGGTGTGTGTGTGTGTGGCTATTGTCCTGTCAGACACTTTTAAAGACTTCTGCTGAGGCTAAAAATTTAAATGGTGAATAAGGAAAGTGGGCATATTAGTATAAGGAAGCTACTGAAACCGATTTTAGTGTTCTGTTATTTTGAAGGGGCATCTAGAACATAGACAATGTGTTCATCTGTAGTAATTTTAATTAATCCACAACTATAAGGCAACAATTCTAGACTATAAACTCACTGTGGGCAAGGAATGTATCAGTTATATTGTTGTTTGTACTCTCCCAAGTGCTCAGTACAATGCCCTGCACACGTAAGCACTCAGTAAATGTGATTGATTGTTTGATTGATTTATTCAGGATAGTAATTGTAGTAGTAGTAGTAAAAGCTTTCCAGACTATTGCATCAACCTCCTCACTGACCTCTCTGCCTCCAGCTTCTCATATTTCACAGTGCCACCATGTTCCTTGTTCAAAAATGTTGTTCTGCACACTCCACATGCTTCAAAAACCTTCTGAAGTTTCCCATTCCACTCCACATCAAAAAGAAACTGAAGCATTTGATTTTCCTTGTACCAATCCACTCTCTTCTCCCACTATACCCTTGATCATATTCTTCATGCTTCTCAAACTAACCTACTCCCCATACCTCATTCTTGTCTCTACCACCACCAACTGCTTGTTCACATCCTATCCCTCAAATGGAACTTCCTTTCCCTTCATATCTACGAGACCACAGGTCTCCCCATCTTAAAAGCCCTTATGAGATCACATCTCCTCCAGAAGGCCATTTTAGCTCCCCACCTAGACAGCATGGCCTACTAGAAAGAACCTGGGCCCGGGAATCAGGACCTGAGTTCTAATCCTGACTCTGCTTTTATCTACTGTGTGAACTTGAGCGTGTCACTTAACTTCTCTGGGCCTCGATTTCCCTCAGCTGCAAAATGGGGATCCAATACCTGCTCTCCCCCCTTCTTAGACCGTGAGCCCCATGTGGGATATGATTATCTTGTGTCTATCCCAGTTCTTATTACAGTGCTTGTCACATAGCTCCTAACAAACGCCACAATTATTTCCAACTGCTACTTCAGGCTTGCACTGCCTAAGTGCTTAATCAATCAGTAATATTTGTTGAACACCTCCTGGGTGCAGAGCACTGTACTAAGTGCTTGGGAAAGTTCAATCCAATAGAGTTGGAAGAAGTGATCCCTGCCCACAAGAAGCTTACAGTCTACAGTCTCCTTAGGTCATCACAATCTCCGTAGCACTTATATACAAATCTTAGATCCTGTACCTCTCCCTCTATCTGTAATTTATTTTAGCACCTTTCTCCTCCACTAGATTGTAATATCTTTGGGGGTAGAGTGTGTCCTCTAAACTCTTTTGTGCTCAGTACATACTATTAACTGATGGATTGTTTGGGAAGTACTAATAAAGTGACACCTTGCCTGACCACCAGGAACTTACCCTCCAATGGAAAAGAAGGGAGGGATGAGAGATCAGTATTGAAATGAAGATGGTGCAAATGACATTTTTTAAGGATAAACAAGCTGGCTAATCATAAAAGATAAATACTATATGGTCCTCAGAACAGAAATTGGCTAATCCGTCAGTTGCACCAAACTTCTATGTCCATCTAGTGTAGTATCTTTCTTTTAGAATTATTTTTGGATCTGGTCACTCAATTCATAATGAATAGATATTTCTTGAATAGTAAAGGTTACATACCACTGTGCCAGGCCCTTGATATTCAAAAGTTGCACATATTCATATTGCATTAGCAGGATGAGAGATTCTTCATGTAAAACTGTTTGGACCAGCCTTGCTCTCCTGAAGATTTCCATTTAACATTATCTTTTCAACATGGAATATTGAATCCTGGATGAGTAAGCAGGGTATAGTGGGGTCTGAGGAAAATCTCTGGAGTTGTGCAAAACTTCTGAGGCAAAACCTAAAATCATGCAAACCTCATCCGGTTCTTAGTTTGTACACGACAGTCAAGCCAGCTGGATTTCATTCCAGCTTTATTATCTGGCCTTCTGCCCCTTTTTTTCAGAATTGGAAGTGATTTTTTTTTCTTTTTTTCATCCTACTCTCTGGAGATGTGCTTTCAGGAGAGGCACTGTTTCTGCTGGTTCAACTCAGGTTCATTGTGGGAGGAAGTCAGATGGTTAGAAGAGATTGGACTTCCATGATCCTGATTAGCTCAGTCCCATAACACTAATGTACATATCCGTGATTTATTTATTTATTTATATTAATGTCTGTCCCTCCCTCTAGACTGTAAGCTCATTGTGGACAGGGGACATGTCTACCAACTCTGTTGCACTGTACTCTCCCAGGTGTTTAGTACACAAGGCACGTGGCAAGTGCTCAATAAATACCACTTATTGATTGATTGATTTAACTTGCTATCAGACAAGATGACCATGTTCCCTTGGCATCCAGGTACCTACATAACTGAATTTTCAAATCTGAAATACCTCACGAATATAAAAAGACATGCATTGATTTTGTTTATTGTTTGGAAAAATGAGCACGTCAAGTGAAACAAAAATTCAATATTTATCATGTGTGTGCAAATCCTGTGTAACCAGGTTACAACTCAATGATGCAGATTTTCAAAATCCATTTGAAACTAAATTGGTGTATTTCATCTCAACGAGTAAAAAATTCTGAAGAACTGTTTTGGAAATAAAATTGTACAAGTCAAATGAAATAAAACAGCACAAGGCTGATTAAATTAGTATTTGCTTGTGAGTCACAGCATCCAAGAACAGCCTTCATCTAGAGGATCAAAAATTTCAAAAGACAAATACTATTGAGTTGAAATCAGTTTATGAGAGTGAGGTAGCTCATGGAATAATTAGCCAATCTCTAAAGTGTTGTTACTCATTTACATTAACCATACTCATTTCTTCCTTTAGTTCATTAGCACCTCACTCTAGAATAGAGTTTCTCTTCTTGTAGCATAATTAGTAACGACCTTCCTTGAAAACAGAATGAGTTTTATTTCATCCAAATACCATTCTTTTATTTTTATCATTTCCTCCAAGGCTCAAATCTTTCTAGACCACCTATGCTAATTCTAGCAGCATTTCCTGAGTTTACCCGTGTATACAGTCTCTTTTTAGTTGCTACATTTCAGGAAGGTTTTGAACATCAACGTAAATCAATGGAAGCCAAAAATTTGTGGTTTATTAGCAACCTGAAGATAAATTAGCACCTGGAAGAATGTAGGCAACAGCGTTGCAGAAAATAAATAAGCCTATTTTGGGATAATGACTTTAATCTGGATAAAATACTGTACCAGACCAGTTTTGAATCACCTTTGTATTTGCAGAAGTTGACTGTGGATGATTGGTAAACCTAAAATTCACGTGCATGTATGGAAAGAGAAACTTTTCTTTTTGTAAACAAGAGTCCTTAATTTCTGTGTTCATTATTTCCTGACATTGATCTATTCATATTGTATAATAATAATAATAATGATAATAATAATGCTATTTTCTAAGCGCTTACTATGTGCCGAGCACTGTTCTAAGCACTGGATCTCCTAGATCTCTTGGCACAGAGTAAACCATAATTAGCACCTAACAAATACCACAATCATCATTACTATTGTCAATATTTACTGTCATCTGTGCAATACAAAGATGACAATACTTAGAGGCCTTATATCTTCTCATTTGATTTCCTCAAGCCTAATGCTCAATTTGGGTACTCCAGCAACTCTGCCCTGTATCATGGGTGTAATCGGGCACTTAAATATCCATTTCAGCATCTGAATTTGGGATATAGGTTTCTCATGTTCCCTCAGAAGCAGATACCAAAAATGGAACCTGTTTCTTCTCTTTCATGATCTAAGTTCCTGGAAGACAGGGATTGTGGTTATGTGTCTTTTTGACTTCAGTACCTTTGTACATAATGGCTCTTGGTATGTATTTGACAACAACGGCATATTCCTGTGACATGGAGGTACTTTTAAAAATCTAGTCAACTAAATGTTACGTCCGGATAATAGAAGGAAGTATTTCTCCTCTCCCTCTGAAAATTAAACACATGCTTCTGATTTTCACAAACAATCTGGTAAATTAATTTTGGAAGATTTTGATGGGTGAAAAGACAAACCATGTATTTTTCTTTCAAAAGCTAGGACATTTTTGAGGTGTAAAAAGCAGCCATTAATATTTTGAGAAGATTTTAATAAACTCAGCAAAAAACTTAAGAAAAAAATTTAGGAGATGAACATGGCAATTTGAAGGCGATGGAATATTTGACTATTCCTTTCATTGAATATTTTGCAAGCCCTAAACTAGGTGTGTAATTGAATTTGCTCAGAGAATAATAATAATAATGATGGCATTTATTACGCGCTTACTATGTGTAAAGCACTGTTCTAAGCGCTGGGGAGGTTACAAGGTGATCAGGTTGTCCCACAGGGGGCTCACAGTCTTAATCCCCATTGTACAGATGAGGTAACTGAGGCACAGACAAGTTAAGTGACTTGCCCAAAGTCACACAGCTGACAATTGGCAGAGATGGGATGTGAACCCATGACCTCTGACTCCAAAGCCCGGGCTTTTTCCACTGAGCCACACACTGAATAGTAGAATGCTTTGCCTTTTACACACTATGGGTACTTGAGAGATTTTTAGACTGTTGGAATATTAATATTGTAATAAGTCTCCTGTACTTATTTGCGGTAAGTCCATAAAATTATGGTAGCTCTGCAGAAGACAATAGCATGAGCATTTTGTGTGGATGGTTTCACTGAAGTTGTAAAAAGATACTGGAGGTTGCCAGTAGATGGCATCATGGTTTTTAGAAATTCATTAGTAAAATCTTTCGAACAATAAACAATAGTAATATAATAGTCACCAGGGTGTCGAGTTGATACAAATATATTTATGAAATCTGAGCCAGAGCGAAGAAGAGAAGTAACAAAATAATTCAGAAGTTATATGATCATGAGAGACCCATAATGCCTTTGGGAAAGAGACCAGTTGAGAGTAAGAATGACAGTATGCTATTATTTCAGGTTATATAATCTTGGAGATTCGTCTAAATTTTTTTTACCTGCCTTCTGTCCCTCTCCTAAGAACTCTTTGGGTTGTTACCAACCCTTTAAACTATAAATAAACAATTAATGTCAATAAGCTGGTAGAAGGGCAGCGATGCCTCTATGATCCCTATATGACTGCAGCCCAATTTATTTCATACCATGGGCTCGTATATAAAACAAGCTACTTGTTTTAAAAACTGATTCCCCTCTCCTGATAAAACCAGCTCTATTTGGAGGTGAAACCAAATTGGTTCTGGACCTGCAATCAGGTAAGAAGAATAGGAAATCATTCATTCATTCAATTGTATTTATTGAGCACTTACTGCGTGCAGAACACTGTACTAAGCGCTTGGGAAGTACAAGTTGGCAACATATAGAGATGGTCCCTACCCAACAGTGGGCTCACAGTCTAGAATCCACCCCTAACCCATCAAAATTACTTCTTCGTCTGCCTTTATGCCCTTTTTGTATTCACAGAGCTTGAGAAATGTGGGTTGGAACTGGTAGACCTCCAAGATTTGGACTAGACTATCAATCAATCAATCAATCAATCATATTTATTGAGCACTTACTGTGTACAGAGCACTGTACTAAGCGCTTGGGAAGTACAATTGTCAACATATAGAGACGGTCCCTACTCAACAGTGGGCTCACAGTCTAGAAGAGGGAGACAGAGAACAAAACCAAACGTATTAACAAAATACTACTGGGGAGTAGCTGAAGGTCAGCAACTCGAGTGTTGTTGTCGTGACAAAAATGCCTGCCATTTCAACCCATGCTGAAATCAATCATAATGAGAATGGTAAACAGATATTTAATCCCCATTTTACAGATGGGGAAACTAGACAGAGAGAAGTTAAATGACAGCAGGCACATGTGGAGCCGACATTAGAACTTGGATTTCCATGTTCTTTCCAGTAGGCCATTCTGCTAGTTCCAATCAGGTGTTTATTTTTAGAATTTATTTTCAGGGGGCCCTTCTTGCATTCAGGTTATTCATGGCAAGATTGCCATTTACAGTTCTCTTCTTCGCCCGGTTTCCTGTCACCAGAGTGTGGATCTCAATCTGACCTCCCATCAAATGCAAGCAGCAGCATGCCCACGCCCGCGTTCTCACTTTCAATATGGCGGTGCCAAAAGCCACCTCAGAACTGGCTCTCTCAGTTTCAAGGGAGTTCACTCCCTTGAAAAATAAATGAATTAGTAATAACAATAACAGTAGTAAAAATAAAAAAAGATGTCTTTGTTGGGGCCAGGAAAAAAATGAGTGCTTCCTTTTGTCTGCTTCCTCCTTCACCCCTGGGAGGCAGTATGGTTTCTGTAGCAGAAAGTCAGCAGCTTCCTGGTTTGGCCCGTAGTTGATACTATAACTGGAGTGAAATAGTTACTAAATATCTCATCTCCCTTGTCTAGAAAATAGGGATAAACAAACTTTTTTTTTCACGAGACTAGAGTAGAACATATAATTAAGCTTCAAAAAAGTTTAGCTTTTCGGATATGAAAGGCCTTACAGAAGAGCCCTGGGTTATTATGCCTTTCCTTTACCAAGTTTCACTGACATAGTGAGGGAGAAGGAACCAAGGTTTGCACTGAACCAGATTCTCCAGGGGTGTTGGCAACACCCTGAGAGTAAATGAGGTGTTTTTAATTTTTTGGGGGGTGGGGGGGAAGAGGAGGGCGAGGGGAGGGGCAAATGTTACCTCTTTTGGGCTCCTAAGCAATCATTGAGTAAAGAGGCAAAAATTAAAGAGTGATGGAATAAAGAAGACCTGCAAACTCAGATTTGAAGTCTTTCATCATCCAAATGGTTGATGAGTTCCCCCAAGATATCTGTAGTTCTTCCCTCTCTGATCAGCCTATTCTCTCTTATCAGCCTATTCTCTCTTATGGTATTTTTAAAGTGCTTACTATGTGCCTGCCACTGTAATCAGGTTGGATCCAGTCCATATCCCACTTGGGGCTCACAGTCCTAGTTCCCATTTTACAGTGAGGTACAGAGAAGTTTAGTGACTTGCCCAAGGTCACACAGGAGTCAAGTGGTATAGCTGCTATTAGAACCCAGATCTTTCTGACTCCCAAGCCCATGCAGTATCCACTAGGTAACACAACCTATCAGTTTGGTTGTGCTTTCAGTTTGTTTCAAATTCTTACATGCAGGAATCTGCATTTTATTAACCCTGGTCTGAATTTTTTCAGGCTGTGAGCCTACTTATTGTCATGGTTGAGTAAACTGTAAAGACCGAAGCAGTTGGACAGGGGATGTAAGGAGAATCATCATCATCAATCATATTTATTGAGCGCTTACTATGTGCAGAGCACTGTACTAAGCGCTTGGGAAGTACAAATTGGCAACATATAGAGACAGTCCCTACCCAACAGTGGGCTCACAGTCTAAAAGGGGGAGACAGAGAACAAAACCAAACATACTAACAAAATAAAATAAATAGAATAGATATGTACAAATAAAATAAATAAATAAATAGAGTAAAAAAATATGTACAAACATATATACATATATACAGGTGCTGTGGGGAAGGGAAGGAAGAAAGATGGAGGGGATGGAGAGGGGGACAAGGGGGAGAGGAAGGAAGGGGCTCAGTGTGGGAAGGCCTCCTGGAGGAGGTGAGCTCTCAGCAGGGCCTTGAAGGGAGGAAGAGAGCTAGCTTGGCGGATGGGCAGAGGGAGGGCATTCCAGGCCCGGGGGATGACGTGGGCCGGGGGTCGATGGCGGGACAGGCAAGAGCGAGGTACAGTGAGGAGATTAGCAGTGGAGGAGCGGAGGGTGCGGGCTGGGCAGTAAAAGGAGAGAAGGGAGGTGAGGTAGGAGGGGGTGAGGTGATGGAGAGCCTTGAAGCTGAGGGTTGGAGAATGGAAGATAGTAGGATACCCAAGCTGTTGTGGGCTGGTGAACTGAAATTAAAGGAGTAGAGCAAGGAGTGGGAAACAGAATGTTTTAAAGATACAGTGAAGCATAATCTCAAATATTGTATTGGATCTCAGGGCTGTTGGGTGATAATCTTCCAAGTGCTTAGTACAGTGTTTTGCACACAGTAAGTTCTCAATAATTACCATTGAATGAATGAATGAATAATCAGTCAATGGTATTTACTGAGCATCTTCTGGGTGCAGAGCCCTGTATTACTGAGCCTACAAGAAGTAGCGTGGGCTAGTGAGTACAACACAGGCCTGAGAGCCAGAAGGACCTGGGTTCTAATCCCAGCCCTGCCACTAGCCTGCTGTGTGACCTTGGACAAGTCACTTCACCTCTTTGTGCCTCAGTTACTTCACATGTAAAATGGGAATTAAGACTGTTAGCGCCACGTGGGACATGGATAGTGTCCAACCTGATTATCCTGCTTCTACTCCAGTGCTTAGTACAGTGCCTGGCACATAGTAAAATGCTTAAATAATACCATTAAAAAAAAGACTTCGAACCCCAAGTGGGGCAGAGATTGTTTCTGACTTGAGTATCTGGTATCTACCTCAGTGCTTAGTACAGTGCTTGGCACATAGTAAGTGCTTAATACCACATAGGAGAGTACAAAAGAGATAAAATACCCAATTCCTGCATTCAAGGTATTTGAAATTTAAGAGGGAAGACAGACATGACATTATAGAAGGGAGGAAAAAGAGAATGGAACTATGGTAGCTTAATAAATAAACACCTATAAATGCCTAAAATATAATTTGTAATTCTATATACAAAAGTGCTAAAAGAAGCTGTGAGTGTCTAAGTGCTGAGGTGGCAGTTGGGAGCATTTGACTGGAGAAGAAGAAAAATAATTGGGGGAACACTTCCTGGAAATAATGGGATTTGAGGAAGATTTTGGAGATGTGGATAACTGAAGCGTGGCTCAGTGGAAAGAGCTCGGGCTTTGGAGTCAGAGGTCATGTGTTCAAATCCCACCTCTGCCAATTGTCAGCTGTGTGACCATGGGCAAGTCACTTAGCTTCTCTGTGCCTCAGTGACCTCATCTGTAAAATGGGGATTAAGACTGTGAGCCCCACATGGGACAATCTGATCACCTTGTATCCTCCCCAGCGCTTAGAACAGTGCTTTGCACATAGTAAGCACTTAACAAATGCCATCATTATTATTATTATTATTATTATCTGGTGGATTTTAAAAGCTGGAGGGAGTTAGAGGCAGGACAAAGGGCATAATGAGGAGTAGAATGGGGCACAATAAGAAGGAGGGCTAGAGAGAATAAAGTATGAGCTGGAGTGTACTGGGAAAGATTAAATAAGAGGGAGAGAGTTGATAGATTGCCTTCAAACCAGTGGTCAGGAGTTTCTGCTTGGCACAGGGACAAATGGAAAACCATTGAAGGGTTTTGAGGAGTGGGGAAATATGTGCAGAACCATGTTTCAGAAAAACGATTCAGGACTCAGAATAAAGTATTGATTCTATCACATTGTACTTTCCCAAACACTCAGTACAGTGCTCCACCCGTAGTAAGTGCTCAGGAAATAGCACTGATTGGAGAAAATAGGGGTTGGAGACAGGGAGCTGGTGAAGAGGCCAGTAAAGTAGTTAGTGGACCAGCTCGGCGATCAGAATGCAGTGGCTCTTTAGAGAATTTAGCTTCAGAAAGTTCTGAAACCAAGAGTCGGGATTGGAAAAGCCATGCAAGTAGAAAGGGGAATAGCAGAGTTCATGAGACCCTTTGTGACTGTGCATTATTAGGGAGATTGTCTTTTTCTGACCTTCCTGTAGGCATGGATAAAATCTCTCTGCCAGTGACTTCTTCAGACTTCAAAGCAGTAATATACCTGTAAGTGCATATACATTTACACGCATTTAAATGTAGATCTACATCTTCATTGACTGTGCAGTCCTTTAATAGGTAATAATAATAATAATAATAATAATAATGATGGCATTTGTTAAGCACTTACTATGTGCAAAGCACTGTTCTAAGTGCTGGGGGGGGATACAAGGTGATCAGGTTGTCCCACGTGGGGCTCACAGTCTTAATCTCCATTTTAGAGATGAGGGAACTGAGGCTCAGAGAAGTGAAGTGACTTGCCCAAAATCACACAGCTGACAAGTGGCAGAGCCGGGATTAGAACCCATGACCTCTGACTCCCAAGCCCGGGCTCTTTCCACTGAGCCACGCTGCTTCTCTAAGCAGGAAGGAAGTTAGGAAGGAAGTATGCAGGTAGGAAGGAGTTAATGGGTTTCCCAATCTTAACATGGCATTGAGTACGCCTGACTGAATATGCTCTTGTACTCCTCCGTTCCATTATACTCTTCCTTGCTCTCTCAACCACCCAAAATAAAACGGGTAAATTTTGGGCTTTTTGCCCAACCCTGCTGCGGTTGTGCGTGTGAAATTTCTGGCCCTTTGCCTGAGTTTTTCTTGCAATGGAGAGCACATTTTTTCAATGGAAAGCTATTTTCTATCAGTAATACTTCCTCTTCCAAACCTCTACTAAAGAATTAATTCCAAAAGATGATCTGTAAACATGCCCTTTTTTTAAGGGTATTTGTTAAGTGCTTCATCTGTGCCAGGCACTGTATTGAACACTGGGGTAGATACAAGATAATCAAGTTGAAATCAGTCCATATCCCACGTGGGTCTTACAGTCTTAATCCCCATTTTATAGATGGGGTAACTGAGGCACAGAGAAGTTAAGTGACTTGCTCAAGGTCACACAGCAGTCAGTATTAATGAGTTCATTAAGAATTTAGCATTCTGTCAAGATGAGGGATCTTTGGCTGTTACCTGGGTATGCAATGGCTAAATTTGGGGGTTTGGGCCTATGATTCAGATTATCTTTAGTCCTTGGCCATCATTTTCAATTCCTTCCACACCCCCACCCCCACATCCTGCATTAGTTCTGTAACAAGGATGTTGGACTGAGGGTCGCTGACTTAGTAAAGTTTATGTTACAAGAATCCTAACACCATCAATTTCCCATCCTGCCCTGCTTAAAACCTGAAAGAAAAAAAAATTGCCAAGCTTGTTCCTCAGCAAAAAATGTTCAGTTTGATTGATTTCACAGATTTATTTCCAGTATATTCAGTTGTCTTTCATATTTGAAGAAGGGACAGCAAATGGTGAAATTATTTTTTTAGTACGCACTTTTATTTGCTTGTGAAATCCAGGGACTGTTAGAATTAATCAATCAATCAATGGTATTTATTGAGTGTTTACTGTATGTTGATCGTTGTACTAAGCATTTGGGAGAGTACAATATAAGAGAGCTGGTAGGGACATTCCCTGCTCACAATAATCTTACAGAGAATGCCGTCTCTATGGAGCATTATGAAAACTGTGAAATATCTGAGGTTGATGGCGTAAGCCAAGACTGATGGTAGTGACTCCTGAACAAAGTAAGGAGCCAGACTCTGGAGTCTGAGGGCATCTTTTACAGGAAACTAATAATTAACAATGATAACAATTATTATTATTATGGTACTTGTCAAGCACTAAGCTCTGGGGGTAGATACAAGTTAATCGGGTTGTCCATAGTCCCTGTCCCACGTGGGACTCATGGTCTAAATCCATAATAATTGTGATATTTGTTAAACTCTTACTGTTTCCAGGCACTGTTCTAAGCGCTGGGGTAGATACAAATTTGTCAGGTTGAACACAGTCCCTGTTCCACATGGGGAAATGCCCTCAGCACTAGTGAAGCAGCGTGGCTCAATGAAAAGAGCCCGGGCTTGGGAGTCAGAGGTCATGGGTTCTAATCCCGGCTCTGCCATTTGTCTACTGTGTGACCTTTGGACGTCACATCACTTTGCCTCAGTTACCTCATCTGTAAAATGGGGATTAAGACTGTGAGCCCCCCATGGGACCACCTGATCACCTTGTAACCTCCCCAGCGCTTAGAACAGTGCTTTGCACGTAGTAAGCGCTTAACAAATACCAACTTTTAATTTTTTAGTGGGTTATCACCGTTTCAAGGGCTCTTGGGGCAGAACAATGACAATAGTGTTTATTGAGCGCTTTCTATGTGCAGAGCACTGTACTAAGCCACTACAGGGGTTAACTCCGGGGTGACGCAGAGGGGAGGAATCCCCCTTCTAAGGGTGTGTTGCGGTCTCAGACACCTGGCTTCTACAGGTACTTAAGCAGTCAGCACTGACTGCCACGGGGCAAGCCAAACTGACAGAGCCGGAAACCAAGTGGGTAGAGAAGCGGGTTTCTTATCAAAGCTGAGCGATCCGACCTCTGAGCTGTACATCTTCTTGAGTCATCCCCTCGGGACTTTTCTTTCCACTCTTGGCCGTGGTTCCTTTCAATCACTTTTTGTTTACTCCTATCCCTTTTCTCCATTAATAGGAATCTCCCTCCCCTGCCTTTGGCTATCTGCTTCTCAAGGAGGAGGCATACATACCCTGTCTCATCTTGCTTCTGCTCTTGGCAGCTTCGCTGGTTTGGATTTTCTCTTCTTTGGGGAACACTCTGTGAATGGAAGGGACAGAGGTCTGGTTTAGGGAAAAAGACTTGAGCATTTTCCTTGGTGGATTTTTCTTAAAACCAGAGAGACTCATGGTGATTGAAGAAATGTGCCTTCTCTAAGCAGGAATTAGAAGACTTAACTTGGTGAACTTAGGCAGTTCTCGTACAGAACTTTCCTACTAAGGAAAGCACTTTTACCTTTGGTGATATCCCTTTTTCTTTTATACAATTTGTATCTCTACTTAGGGAAAAGACAGTTTATAATCAATAAGACTAGTCTTATCTTAGAACTGTATCTTAGAGCTATCATTTGAGTTGCAATTGTTCCTTTCCCTTTCATATCTTTTAATAATGATGGCATTTATTAAGCGCTTACTATGTGCAAAGCACTGTTCTAAGCGTTGGGTAGGTTACAAGGTGATCAGGTTGTCCCACGGGGGGCTCACAGTCTTAATCCCCATTTTACAGATGAGGTAACTGAGACACAGAGAAGTTAGATGGCTTGCCCAAAGTCACACAGTTGACAATTGGCGGAGCCGGGATTTGAACCCATGACCTCTGACTCCAAAGCCCTTGCTCTTTCCACTGAGCCACACTGCAATTGTTCCTTTCCCTTTCATATAATTTAATACCTAGCAAAGTTCTCCTTTCTCATTTTACTTATCCCAAAGCATGGTAATTTTTTCTCATTTCCTTTAGAATATTGTGTAAAACTATAATTCCATGATTTCAAAGATCTTTTATGAAGGAGACAGCTGCACTATGCTGAGATCTTAGAAGGGGTGTCCAATTGAACTTGAAGTCCTGAACACTGAAAATTTTATTTTATTTTTTCTTGAACTTAGATTGAACCACCCCAGAAAGAGGATTTCCAGGGGTATTTTCCAAAGTTATTGAATTAGATTTATCTTGGGATGATTCCATGCACAAAAAAGCTAGAATGGAACTAGAATTGTCTCTACTCATCTCCCTGAGCAAAATATCTGTCTTTGGAGAACTTTCAGAGCATGTGTGGAATCCTTAGTCCAGTATATGCTGGGATATAATAATCGACAGACTCAATGAGTATCTAGAGGAGAACATAATAAAAAGAATGGTGCATTTTAGTATTAGTTTATGATTATGGCTTCTGCCTATTAATGATAATAATAATAATAATAATAAAAGTACTTGTTAAGCGCTTACTATGTGCCAGGAACTATACCAAGTGGCTTAATGGAAAGAGCATGGGCTTGGGAATCAGAGGTCATGGGTTCTAATTCTGGTTCCTCCACTTGTCAGCTGTGTGACTTTGGGCAAGTCACTTAGCTTTTCTATGCCTCAGTTACAAGTCACTTAGCTTTTCTATGCCTCAGTTACCTCATCTGTAAAATGGGGATTAAGACTGTGAGTCTCACCTGGGACACCCTGATGACTTTGTATCTTTCCCAGTGCTTAGAACAGTGCTTGGCATATTGCTTACACTTAACAAATACCATTATTATTATCATTATTATTTTTCTTTGGCATAAAATGGCACTTCCTCTCAGATTAGTTAATCTGTTTTTATACAAGGCCAACTGGATTCCAGTTGGTCTGTCCCCAGTCTAGTTCAGATATGTTCGACATGACACCTGATTCTTTCATGTCTGGGATTTTTATTTTCAGTACCCCACCTCCCTGTGCCTCAGTGGCTGCCTCCAGGTTCCATGGCTCAGAAGGTGCAGCCATATTCAGAGGACCTGGGCGGGAAATGAAAAGACTATGGAGCAAATGTGGATTGGGGTTTTCACTGAGAAGCAGCATGGCCTAGTGGAAAGAGCCTGGGCTTGTGAGTCAAAAGACCTAGGTTCTAATCCTGGCTCTGCCATGTGCCTGTTGTGTGACCTTTGACAAGTCACTTAACTTTCCTATGTTGTAGTTTCTTCATCTATAAAATGGGGATTCAATACCTGTTCTTCCTCCTACTTAGGTCCCCTATAAGACAGGGATTGTGTCCTGTAACCTTAGTACAGGGCTTGCTACATAATAAACACTTAGGAAATATCACTATTATTATTTTTTATTATCATTATTATTTTTCCCTCTAGACTGTAAGCTCCTTGTGGGCAGGGAACCCACAGCACTTGTGTATATTTGTACATATTTATTACTCTATTGTTTTATTAATGATGTGTATATAGCTATAATTCTATTTATTCCGATGGTATTGATACCTGTTTACTTGTGTTGTTTTGTTGTCTGTCTCCCCCTTCTAGACTGTGAGCCTGTTGCTGGATAGGGACCGTCTCTATATGTTGCTGAATTGTACTTCCCAAGCACTTAGTACAGTGCGCTGCACACAGTAAGCGCTCAATAAATACGATTGAATGGATTGAATGAATGAATGAATGTTTGCCAACTCTATTACATTGCACTTTCCCATGCACTTAGCTCTGCACATTGTAAGCTCTCAGTAAAAACGATTTATACCCTTTATTCACCTCTCCCTCGGTCCCACTGCACTTATGTATATATCTGTAATTCATTTAATTATAATAATGTCTGTATCCCCCTCTAGACTGTAAGCTCATCATGGGCAGGGAAGACGTCTACCAATTCTGTTATATTGTACTCCCTCAAGAGTTTAGTACAGTGCTCTGCCCACAGTAAATGCTCTATAAATACAATTTATTATGATTATTGTTGTTATTATTGCTATTTTAACTACCATCATTGTCTAAGGTCTTGGTTTTGATGGCCTCAAGCGTAGTTCCACAAAATAGCACTTCTGATGTCATTTTGTTACACGATGGATCTGTCGTAATGCATGTGATGTCACAGGCATCTCTCTTTTGTCAGGAGTCTGTATGGCTAATTAGGAACCACTCCACTTTCTCCTCACATGAATTTCAGAAAGCATTTTTAGGGAAGAGGGAACTGGGAGTCCTTAAAAAGCATTTATTTTTCAGATCTATTTTTGCCAACACATTTTAAGAATTGGTTCCTTTAAATTGTTCAAGCTGTCCATCTTGAAGGAATATGCTACTCTGAAATTATTGAAAGGCACTATTAGTATTCTAAGATCAACCCTTTTTATTTTAGGTCAGAAAATGATATCTTTAGCTCCTTGTGTTTCTGAATGAGAAATCATTTCCAGTGCATCCTTTTATCTCTCGTTTTTATTTTCTGCATATAATGTGGCTTCTACCTCCAAAATGACTAGTACTTAAACCAGTTTCTAATGCATTTGATATAGCATTTGAAAAGGAGTGCTATTTTCAGCTCTTCTGAACCACTAGCTCATTACTTTGGTTGAGGGATAAAAAATGTTAATGTTTTTTGACAGAGAAAGTACCGCCTTGTCTCAGGATATATGGGTGGGGATGTTGATTCGAAATGTATAAAATGATTTTTCTACTTATCAGAGTGGACGCCTGGAAAAACATCAAACTGAAAAAACCCTCGTTGACTCAGTTCTGTGGTCTGTTCTTCTAACACATGGCCCCAGCATCTGGTCCCTTATGACTCTCATCTGAATGAATTTGATAGGAGTTGCCTGGAGCCCAGACATTGAGTATAAGTCATCAAAGAATGCCGCCCCCATTTACTGTTGGATGCCCACAACTGTCTATCAGTGCATTCCCATGGTGATTATCACTGTGGTTCCTCCCTCTCCTCAGGAAGGTGGAAGGTACATTGGGTTTTAAAGGAAAATCCCTATTGGGGTCATGACAAGGCTGAGCAAATGCTCATCTGAGAGTGTATTTGTCGGCTCAGCATTTCATTTCCCTCTTCTTAAGGAGGTTAGATCCATAAACACTCATTCTCTCTGTGTATTGGAAACATTGGAATAAATGAATCAGTGTACATGAAAGGAAGACCAAGTCTAGTTAAAAGGAATCCATATTCTTTTGAGGTTTACCTCTGTTTTTTGGATTTTGACCAGAACCTAAGTTTAACTAGGAGGGAGTAAATTGGGCCATTTCTGGATTTGCTAAAGTCAGGAAGTGCTTGGAATCTCATGGGAATCTTTGCCCAATGAGAGTTTGAAGAATAATATATTTTGGAGGGAGGTTGTGGTTTTGGATAAAAAAATAGGTGGGAATAATCCATTAGACTCAAATTGGAATAAATTAAGTACCCAAACTGATTACATTGTAATTTTTTTATTTATAAAACTTGTTTTGATATGGTGTATTTTTAGTAAGGGAAAGTATTTAACCAAAATACCAAAGGCCTATTTTTATCAAGTCTGCAGTGGTGTTAAATAAATGTAGTGTTAAATGCTTATTATGTGCCAAGCATTGTACTAAGCAATGGGGTAGATACAAGACAACCAGGCCCCACATGGGGCTCACAGACTAAGTATGTAGGAGAACAGGTATGGAATTCCCATTTTGCAGATGAGGGTGCTGAGGCACAGAGAAGTTAAGTGACTTGCCCAAGATCATACAGCAGGTACGTGGTGGAGCGGGAATTAGAACCCAGGTCCTCTAACTCCCAGATCTGTGCCCATTCCCCTAGGTCATACTGCTTGTCCAAGATGATCTCAAAGACACATTGGATATTGCTAAGCCAGTTCTTGACATCTCAAAGTCAGTTGAATACTGGGGCCATTTAATGTTCAGTCAGGCCTACTGAATTTTCTGCTTGTAAGCAATTGGTTCAAAGCCTGTTGCTTCCTCAAGTGGAACTGCTACCAACTAACAGTCTGGTGAGCTGTGTGCTGGACTTCTCTGGCAAACATTAGCAATCAACCATTGCATGGGTTCCTCAAATGTTAACTGCCGAGAGTTCACCAGATTATTCTCTGGCAAACATTAGCAATCAAGCAATGAATGTTTTCAGTAACTGTTAACTGCCAAGAATTCATAAAACTAATTTTGGAATCCAGTCCGTTATCCAGTGTCTTATGCCTCTTGGACAGATGGTAGAGGGGCAGTGTGGTCTAATGGAAAGAAAACAGAAAAGAGTCAGGATTTGGAAGTTCCAGTTCCGGTTTCTCCATTGACATAAAATGTGTGACCTTGGGCAAGTCATTTAAGCTTTCCATACCTCAGTTTCTTCATCTCTGAATGGAAAAAGATACCTAATCTCCTTACTTGTTAGGCTGTGAATCCCAGAACTTAGCACAGAGAGAACTGCACTGACCAACTCTTGTATTTTCCCAAGTCCTTAATACAGTGCTCTGCGCACAGTAAGTGCTCAATAAATATCACTGACTGAGTGGTTCAGAGTCTTCCTGAAATCACATAACCTTCAGGCAGCCTTCCTTATTTAATTTCTAATCTCCCCATCTATAGCCACCAACTGTCATTTCAATACTTCTGCTTCACCTGCTCTGCACACAGTAAGCGCTCAGTAAATACGATTGAATGAATGAATGCAGTACGTATATCCGTATGTTACATATTCTATTACTTAAACACTAACTCATTTATATCCCTCTTTCTCTTTCTCTCCTGTTAAATATTTTATTATCTGTCTCTCCCCCTAGATTGTAATATTCTTGAAAGCAGACATCATGTGTACTATCTCTACTTCAGTCAGTGACATTGAGTTCTTCCAAATAGAGAGCATAGTGTTCTTACCTTTACTGGTGGTCTTCAATAATATCGATTCATTGTTTGATTGTTTGAATAAATATAATCATTTTGTTCACTTATAATAAATGTATATGCTAGTTCACTGAGTACAAGCATAGCAAAGCTCCAGCAGTGATGAATGTTGTGATCTAGACAGTTATGTATGATCCGTCTTTGGGAGGAACTCTTAGCAATATAACAAAAGTAATGGTGACTAGACTAATGTTATTTTGTGAGCGAGTGCAAGATTTTAAAGACTGTAGCAGGTTAATATGAATTTAATGTTTTTCAGATTTCTCATCCTTTCAGTTCTGGGTGGTGCTTTTTAAATCATTGCCTTCGTGTGTCAGAATCGTTAGTATTGCAAATCAAATTGATATGCTTATTCATCAGCAGGGCTATTAATCAATAGCAAATCTCAGCACTGCAGAGCTTGAGATCCAGTCCAGGAACAGCTTGAGGTTTTTTATATTGTTGGCCTCCAGTGGAAAAATTGGGCTTGGTTCTTTTAATAAATTCCTGATTAATCAATTGGTTAAACGATTAAAATAGAACAGGAGAAGCATGATGCTTAAGGGATAAACATTCAGGGGAAAAGGCTAAGACTTTAACTGATGTTGATGACACAGAATGGCCTAGGATGACAAAATCACCTGAGTTTTGAGATCTAAAATTGAGAAGCTGAATCTAATATTGTATTTCTTAAACGGTTGTTACTATGTGACAAACACTATATTAAGTAGATATAAGTTAATGAGGTTGGACACAGTTCCTGTCCCACATGAGGTTCACAGTCCAAGGTCATACAGTAGACGGGGCAAAGCAGAGTTTAGAACCCAGGTCCTCTTATTCCCAGGCCCATTGTCTTTCTACAAGTCTACACTGCTTCTCTATATGAGGAGATTTTTGTCATTTGATAGATTGAACCAATAGTTAGCAGGAGAAAATCAAGTCTCACAGGAGATTGTCCAAAACAAAATACTGTAACACTAGGGAGGAAATTCTGATGACACTAGTAGAGAGGAAACTTCTGAAGTTCTTTTTCTGCCTGTACTGTTAGGATACCTGGGTTTTTCTCTGGAATTACCTGAGCTGCTCTACAAGCATTTGTGTTCCCTTCTTCTTCTCTCCTTTTTCTTCTTTGGGAATGGATATAAAATACCTTAAGAATTTGATTTCAAGCATTTTGCCTTGAGAGAAACATCCTTCTGTCAAGGGATGATTTCTTTGAGTTAAATATTGTGGGAGAAGAGGGTGGGGACTGAGTAATGAATGGGAAAGGGACAAAACCATCTTTACTGGATAAACCAATCCCTACAGGGGGATTATTGGACAAATTTTATCATTCAGCCTTGATCGTGGAGGCATGGCTAGAGAAAAGGCAAATTTGTGGGGTTGTATGGACTCTTTAGATGATAAAATACCTTATAAATGAAATGATAATTATTAGTATTAGTGTTGTTTTTGTTTGTGGTGTCATTCTTAGATTGCGAATCCTGTGGGGAACAGAGATTGTGTGTGATCTATATATATGTATATATGTTTGTACATATTTTTTTACTCTATTTATTTATTTATTTAATTTATTTCTACATATCTATTCTATTTTATTTTGTTAGTATGTTTGGTTTTGTTCTCTGTCTCCCCCTTTTAGACTGTGAGCCCACTGTTGGGTAGGGACTGTCTCTATATGTTGCCAATTTGTACTTCCCAAGCGCTTAGTACAGTGCTCTGCACATAGTAAGCGCTCAATAAATACGATTGATGATGATGATGATCTAATTAGCTTGTATCCCCTCCAGCGCTTACCGCAAAAGTAAGGGTTTGATACCATCATTATTTATGATCCTGTAAGATTTGAGTTGGACACAATCACCTTAAATTTAGAAGGGCAGACCAGCAGTGAATCATCTGAGACTAGGGGAGAGAAAAAAACACATTTTCTCTTGGCCCCTTTCCTGCTGAGCTGGAGATCTCTGTGACTGTAGCTTTTAAAACAGTTCATGGAGTAGCCACCAGAAATAGCCATGGGCAGAACCTGCAGCAGTAGACACAGAAGATGATGAGAATAATCACTGTGGCATTTGTGCAATACTTGCTAATGCGCCAAGCACTGTGCTAGGGTAGATAAAATCAGATCGGATACAATCCAATTCCACATGGGGTTTACAGTTGGTGAATTATTTTATGTCAGTCTCTCCCTCTAGATTGTAAACTCCCTGAGGGCAGGGATCATGTCTACCTATGCTATTGATCTGTACTCTCCCAAGCGCTTAGTAGAGTGCTCTACACATAGTAAGCATTCATTAAATATCACTGATTGACAAGGAGGGAGAACAGTGTGGCCTAATGGATAGAGCATGGGTCTAGGAGTTGGAAGGACTGGGCTCTAATCCAAGCTCTGCTGCTCACAGAGCTCACAATCTTAATCCCCATTTTACAGATGAGATAACTGAGACACAGAGAAGTTAAGTTACTTTACAAGGCCACACAGCAGACAAGTGGTAGAGCTGGGGGATTAGAATTCATGACCTTCTTAGACATATTATTAATGATGACATTTATTAAGCGCTTACTATGTACAAAGCACTGTTCTAAAGCACTTAGATTTATTATTATTATTAGACTGTGAGCTCATTGTGGTCCAGGGACCCTATCTAATTCTCACTCGTGTAACAATAATGATGATTATAATATTAATAACAAGAGTACTATTAATAATAATAATTTGCTATTTTAGCCACTTTCTGTGTGCCAAGCAGTGTGCTAAGTGCCGGGGTGGATTCAAGGTAATCTGATCAGATATAGTCTCCGTCCCACATAGTGTATTCGTTCCCAATGCTTAGTATACGGTAAGCCCTTAATAAATGCTATTACTACTCCTACTTGTGGAACAGTTTCCCTTCCAGTCATGACAGTAAAGGCAGACCTGACTCTCTTCCACTGTGAATGGATGAGATGGGTGAAAATTGAGTTTATTAATTTTGGAACCTTTGATGAATACCTGTTCCAATCTGATAAATGCCTATTTTATCTTGGGTTTCTTAAGATTAACATCATTATAGGCTAATTGACTTGGGTATGTTCCAGCCCATTATCCCTTCTGCCTTGTAGGAATGGTATTCACTTAGAAGGCATGCTTAAGGCACATCAATACCAGATATTTATGGTTGTGCACAAAATAGCCTGGTGAGAAACAGCCATTTTTCCAGCAGAGACAGAACAGCAGAGTTACCACAAATGACCACAGCAGGTGTGCTGAATTAATGAAGGAACTCTTGGAGCAATGACTAAATAAAAAAGATTAAAACAACTCAAGTTAATTTGGGAAAATAATGAAACAGCCTTAAAATGCCACACAAGGACTGATCTGGTTTACCTAATAAAAATGAAGCACATAATATTTTAGCGGCATGAGATAATCATTAATTCTGGTCAACTAAATGTGTTTTAGATCTTATTTGGGAAATTCTAATAAAAGGCATGTATTTATCTGTGTATAAATTCCTTTTCCTCATGTAGACCCCTCCACCACCAAATTATGGATCAAACCTCAGGAATTTCTCTTTTCAGTGGCCCCTAAATCACACTGTACTCAGTCACGAGGGCCACATTTGAATCCTGGCTCCACCACTTGTCTGTTGTGTGACCCTGGGCAAGTCACTTCACTTCTCTGTGTCACAGTTACCTCATCTGTAAAATGGGGATTAAGACTGTGAGCCTGATGTGGGAAGGGGCTGTGTCTGACCTGATTTGCTTGTCTCTCCCCCACAGCTCTTAAGATAGAGCCTGGCGCATAGTAAGCACTTAACAAATATCACAGTTATTATTATTTTCTATTTCTCATGTAAGCTGAGTAGGCATAACACTCAGGAATAGCAACAGCAATGGGCTAGGTTTTAAAGTTCAGTGGTTCAGTTTGTATTATCAGCAAAAGATCCTGATGCTTATCGGAAAATTTATCCAAACTTACTTAGAGCTGTTTGGTCTAGGCATCAGGATGGCGATTTCTTAATACAGTATCAGGCTTTTCCCAAGAAGCATTTTTATCCAGATTGAAAATAACAGCAAGGATGGCTGTTTGTGTGGCATTTTTGTCTCTTGGATTCATATTCTGTATACATATGAGTGCATGTAAATATGTGGATCTCCTGGAATTTGAATTGAGATATAAGAAAATGACCCGGCTTCCCTATCCATGATGCAATCACTAGTACCTATGTATCCTAGAAAGTATGCAGAATATAAGGCTAACAATCAATGGGGTTGGGAATGAGTCAAATTTTAGGGCCTTTTGTGAAGCTGTTAATTCCTTTTGGTCAGCATTTGTAAGCAAGACTGAAAAATATGAAAAATATATCTCAATTGACCAGGGGAAAAAGGAATCTGGGTTGTTTTTTCTTTAATTCTGGAGAGGCTTGGTTAAGAGAATCAATTTTCTATCTGAATTACTATTTATGATTGTTAAGATGATGTATTAGCACATGTATTTGCCTATATTTTACTAATTATTCAAAACTATTTTCTCTTAAATGATGCCTTTACAATATTATGATTTAACACAAATCTGTATTTGAGAGCTGTGAGAGATAGTTCAGGCATTAGCCCTTCATCTTCAGAGACCTCGGTTCAAACCTGGCTTAAGTCATAATTGAAACAAGTTTGATCGTGTCAATATAGCCTCTCATAGCTTTCAGCGTGAGCAATAATAATTAACCCAAATAACTCCAAACTATTATAGCATTCCATCAGACTACATGAAACAGGCAAATTAAGAACAGGAACTTTGTTTTTGAAAAATTGTCACGAAATGGCCATAATCAGCTCATATTGCCACCTGAAAATTTCAAAAAAAGCAAAAGTATGCTTTGCAACTAGAACCACTCAGTGCTTAGACATTTAAAAAATGGGATCAAAGTGTTTACTCTCAAGCTTTGTGTCTTCAAAGAGGAAAAAAAATCTTTGAATATTTGAAGGTGACTTGCAAAACTAATTGTGGAGTTTGGAGACTAAGGGGAGGCTTTTTCAATGTATTTGAATTAGGATAATGACGAGTAGCCTAATATTGCCAAAACTTTTGATTTTAATATTTTCCTCTGCTGGTCTATTTGCTGTTGGGAGGGGTGGCCATTCATGGGTTTAGTACAGTGCTTTGTACACAATAAGCACTCAATAAATTCGATTGAATGAATGTATGAATGAATGATTTTATACAGAGCAATCTGATTTTTATCTGATTTATTCCTTTTCTGGCATGGAAGTAGCATCAGATACCTTTATGTCTAGAATTTTATTTTCTACATCCAGCCTTCATCTGCTCCGGCTTCTGCTGCCATGTTCCAAGGTTCGGAAGTGGCACAGTCTTTCCAAGGGCCTGGGGAGAGAAAACATAGACTCTGGAGCAAGCAGAGAGATTAAGCCCCTCCCCAAAGCGGCACCCTAGATTTGGGTAACCTCGGATCAACTTCAGCACATGCTGTCATTAGGTTATGCAAGTGACATCGCGTGCATCTGTCCATCCGAGATCTGTGTGGTCTCTCTAGTGATAGTCCCGATGGCTTCCTCTCTCACCACTCCCTTCCCTCCTCCACTGGTCTTTCCCATGTAGACTTCCTTGGGTGGATGGGCTGGTTGTTATGGGGCAAAATCGACTTCCCTGGAGAGGATAGGACTGCTTTTCCCTGGGGGAGGAGACGTACCCTCTCGGCCCCATTGCTTTCTTTCTGCCTGTCGGCTTAGCTTTTTGAGGTCCTTAGTTTGAAAGTCACTGAGTTTACTGCACCTCCCCACCCCCTGATCTTTCATAGAGGCTGTCTCCTGGAGCCCCCAAGATCATTCATGGGTTCCCAGAAGAGCAGAATATATTTACCCGTCTTGTCATATTGACTTAACATGGCATATCATTGATAAAGCCCCTTTTGGAAGCAAGTTTGAATTAATCTCTCATTTTCAAGGCCTCCCTGTAATAGTTCATCGGTTTAAAAAAACAGTCGGAGGTGCACGGTTCATTTTTTAGATGAGAGCTGGCTTGCTAGATAAAGTTGTCATTACATTTAACTTGGTCTTTAATTATAACCAGATGGATGAATTATTTTAATCACTGCTATATATCTTAACAGTAGTTCATACATTGACACAAAGTAGAGAACATCAAACAGAAATTAAATGCTAGTGCAGGAGAGCTGCCAACCTTTAAGGGAAGCAATTGATCACAACCTGTCATCTTAAAAGGCTCAAAGAATGCAAAACAAACACTTGGGATTAGCGTACTAAATATGGTTTATCAGCCCCAACTCTCCCCTCTGATAATTCATCTATCTCATTTATTTTAATACTCTGTGGTGCAGAGCTCTAGCTCTATAATTAGAGCTTCAGGTATTCTCTTCTTCTCCTTCCTGCCTTTGAAATTGTGTGTGGTGAGGTTCTCTGGCAAGAAGATATTATTACCATCTGATGAGTAGAAGTACAAAAAGAATAATATTTAAAGCCGTTCACTCTCACAGAGAACACCCTATGTAGTGCTAAAACCTATGGAATTTGGTGCGTTTTCTTAAGCAGGGGCTTAGTGGATGGGATTTAAAGGGATATCTTAGACTTTTACTACTCATGTAGGTGTGGCTGTCAAAGGAGTGTGATTTCAAGAATTGTCAGTTGATGCTTGTCACTTCCAAAATACTGATTTGAAAAACTGGCTTAAGATCAGGAACCTTCTTTTATTTTGTTTTGTTCAAGTTATTTCTCATAAAATGAGAAGCAGCGTGGCCTAGTGGATAGAGCACGGACCTGGGAATTAGAAGGATCCGGAATGTAATCCCAGCTCCACCACTTATCTGCTGTGTGACCTTGGGCAAGTCACTTTATGTCTCTGTGCCTCGGTTTCCTCATCTGTAAAATGGGGATTAAGACTGTGAGCCCCATGAGTGACATGGACTGTGTCAACCTGATTAGCTTGTATCTACGCCAGTGCATAACAGTACCTCACACATAGTAAGCTCTTAAATGCTATAAAAAATTGAAAAAAAGTCTGAACAGCATAATAAATTTTCACTGGTTGGAGGTGAATATCAAGTAGGAGCTTAAATGTTTTGGTTTTTTTTTTCCAGTAGCACTGCATGTGCACATGCTGGGAAACAGTTTACCTAGTGAAGTATACTCAGGACTATACTCATTTTATTTCCAGTTATCCGGCTGATCCCCAAGTGAAATAAATTTCTCGCATCTGGATATAGAAAAGAATGTTTCTTCGTCAAGTCCCAGTATTCAGATCTTTGCGTCGTTGAAATTATTCATTATTCTTGCTTTGCTTCTCTTTGGTTCTTCTGGGTTTCTGTTTTTAATGACCTCTGTTGTTTTTTGAATAAGCTCAGTTCTTTAAACGTAATGGTAGTAATAACATTTATGGAGAACCTACTGAGTACAATGCCACTGTATTAAGTACTTGGGAAAGAACAAACAGCAGCTTTAAACACGGTCCCTGCCTATATGGAGTTTGTAATCATTTGAAGTCTGTGAGATTATGTGTGGGACAAAGAGCATAATCAACTTGAAAGAAGGAGTGATTTCTGTAGGTTTGAGCCACTTTTGCCCTGTGAAATCACATGACCTGACCTGACATGTTAATGTGTTTTATAAAATAAACACTTTTTTTTACTACTCTTGTGGAGATTCCTTAGGCATTGTTCCTAACATTAACTCCTGTAAAAAAAATTTCTTCCAATGTGATTGATTTCTTGCCATTTCTGTTATTGTCATTTCTTTTGTGACAAAACGAGATGCATGTGACAAGGCATGCCTGAATTTAGCTATTTCTTTGACTCTGTATTACATTAATGGTATTTGTTAAGCACTTACTATGTCCACAAGGCCAAAGGTAGCTCAGAGGTCAAGAAGGATTAAGATAGAGTAGAGGCCGTTGGATTTGGTCAGAAGGAAGTCATTGGTGACCTTAGAGAGGACAGTTTCATTGGAGTGACGGGGGAGATAGCTAGATTGGAGGGGGTCAAGGAAAGAAATGGAGGAGAGGAAGTAGAGGCAGCAAATGTAGACAACTCACACAAGGAATTTGGCGAAGGGTAGTAGGAAGGAGATGGGGCGATAACTGGAGGGAGCCATGGGATCAAGTGAAGAAATTATAGAAATTGTGGTTTGCTCTGTGCCCCAAGTTTGATGATAGCTTGGGGTATTACATGGAAGCTATGGGATTCTAGGCAGCCTCTGAAAACCCGCTCCAATCTCCAAGAAATCATTTAGAATTCATCTGTCCTGTTGTCATCTTCACAGACTGTTCTCCAGAGTAGGTAATCCTCACTGTGGTACTGAGATATGCTTATGCATGGGTTGGAAATCTACGGAAAATCTTTAGGAATAGTTTATACAGTTTTCTTTGTTTTATATATTGTATTTATATCCTTTTCATTTATTTATTTAAATTATGGATTTTTCAAGCCTCTTCCCCCAAAACTGTAACTTTAGGACGAAAAAAAAAAGCCTAGTATATGTCTGTTCATTGCTTCTCGAAGAGTTAAATTACATTCCTTGGTGATTAAACCATGTGCATATGCCAACTAAATGGGCATACCCTAGAGATACAGAAGACACACAAACCTGTGCCTCCCATTGGGGCCGAAAGAGAAAACGAAACAAAAGCTCCATTCATGGGATGGAAGATGATGAAAGGCAGAGGGGAACGATGGCCCAAAGCTGACAGCAGTGGCCCACGTTACCTCTCTTAGCTTGAAAAGTTGACAAGCAGATCGGATAGGACAGGCACTTAGAAACTAGCCTGTCAGCTTCTTGTATGCCTTGTCTTTTATCTGCCACCTTCAGAGGGGAGTAACAGAGAAAGTCTTTGCCCATCACATGACTCAATTCATGCTAGCACATTCTCAGGTTTGTAACATTGGGTCAGGCTGCAATATTCCAAAGAGCTGCTTACCTCAACCCAGCAGCAGTAAATGAACCATAGTATGTGACCTCCTACCCACCTTGATTAATTGTCTGATGATTATTGATACAAATAAAGATACTTGCAAGCTAATTGGAAATCTTTCTGGGAAGCATCAACTCTTTTAACTTGTAAATTGATTACGTTGCCCAAGTGTTTTGTTTCATCTCTCCTTATGGCTCTGTCTCCAGTCCCCTCACCCCCTTTCTATTCTTAGATTGTAGGGCAGGGACATTGTCTAATTTCCAGCTTTGTATTCTTTCTCAGCACGTAGTACCATGTTCTGCACACAGTGAACACTTAACAAATATGAGTAATAGCAAGGCTAGTTATTTTTTACCTTTTCTATTTTATTCTTCCCATCTTCCCATTAAACGCCTTGTGATCTTCCAATGAAATTCAGCGTGATCCTGGATAAACCTCATGACCTTTCATTTTGAGTTTTTCCAAACCGATGGTTCCAATCCAATAGGAAAATTCTGGGTGCATATGATGTTGTTCTGCCCGTCACCGTAACTAACAATGGCCACCTTGGTTTCCAGAGATTGCAGTCATTTCACTGAGGAGGGCAAAATAAATTTCTTGAAAGCAGCAGAGAAATAACATGCTTTATATTTGAGATTTGGTAATAGGTGCTATGTTTGAACCAAATATATACTGTTCCAGTTGGCAGTGAAATAGGATGAACAGCGTGACTCAGTGGAAGGAGCACGGGCTTTGGAGTCAGAGGTCATGGGTTCAAATCCCGGGTCTGCCAGTTGTCAGCTGTGTGACTTTGGGCAAGTCACTTAACTTCTCTGTGACTCAGTTGCCTCATCTGTAAAATGGGGATTAAGACTGTGAGCCCACCGTGGGACACCTTGATTACCTTGTAACCTCCCCAGCACTTAGAACAGTGCTTTGCACATAGTAAGCGCTTAATAAATGCCATTATTATTATTGTTTTATTATTATTATTATTATTATTATTATTATTATTATTGTTATGAACTAGTCCTATGCCAGTCATTGGGATCTTAAGAAGGAACTTTTCTGCTTTTCTGACCGCTAGGGGACCATTTTGTGCAGTCCTTGCCGCTAGGCATTTAATGGGCCCCAGTGACTTGAAAAAGTTATTGCTTCTCCCAAAGCCCCTGATTTACTACCAGGGAGTAATTTTAGAGGGTAGGAAATTGGGCTTAAATTAGTGGCAGTTGCAAGGCCATTGTGGGGAAGTTGAGAGGAAAGGCTTGAAGAGAAAAGAGGGGGGTAAAAAAAAAAAACTTCAAGCAGGTCTTAGGTTAATATTTTAAATGCAGAAGGTATTTTTCATACACTCCTTTCCAAGAGTACATTTCCCTTTCGGTTGGAAATATGGAAATAGAAATACCTCAGAGTTTCAAACCTCAATAGCGGAGTGGTGCAGTGATTGTCACTGTGACTCTAGTTCTTTTTAAGAGCATTACTGTAATCCTTGAATATCCTTCTAAAGAGGTTAGTAGACTCCTAATGGGGCCTGGCCGGGTGATAGGAACTGTATGTGCTCTATAAAAGGAGCTAAACTAGCTCCAGGTCTTGTCCACTAGGTTCTTGTGATCAAATTTATTAATGACCCGAACCAAGCTACCCTGCAAATGATTTTGCTTCGTGCAGGAGGTTCTGCCATTTCTTTCTTTTCTTCCTAGGTAACCCTGAAGCAGCTGCAAATGTTTGGGGCTTCCTGGCGACAGTCTGGAACTTTCCTCATTCCCCTCTCCCTCTGTTTTCAGTGTGCTGCTTTTCCAGTTTCCTAATCAATGAAGAGACTGTAAATGGAAGGGCATTCATCTGAATGAGAAGTCATCTCAGGTTCCCTTTTCCAAACGATGGCAGGGGAACAAGGCAGTCCTATGAAAACCTTTCTGTGCACTAGATCTGACAGCCCCTTGTCTGCTATTTTTCCCAAGCAATTACGGCAGATTTATATTTAAGAACTTGGCCCAAAGTAGACAACATTCCTAGGTTTCACCTCACAGAAACTCACATGCCCCTGTGGTGATTCTCATCATGCTCTGAGGTTCACCTTAGAGATATGCTGAGAGAGGGCTGAGCAGATGAATTGCATTGTGGAGTCTGGGGCATGGGGTATCTGGGAGGAGACAGGCTTGTTGAACAGTCACCTAACAGTCAAAGTCCACTCAATGTGAACCATTAAATGTATATATATTTGCCTTTCCCCTTAGATTGAAAGCTCCTTGTGGGCACAGAACCTGTCTAATTAACTGTTTAATTCCCCAAAGCAGAACTCAGTGCTCTCCCCAGAGTAAGCCTTCAACAAGTATGATGCTGCTGCTGCTGCTGATGATGTTCGGGTTCAGCACAGACACCTGACAGAATGTGTGGCTCCAGACAAGTGAGAAAATAATCCCATAAAGGGGAAAAAAACCCCAACTAACACAATGGTAGCATATCATTGCACTCACACAGCTGGGTAGAAGCCATAATTCCTGCTTGGAAACGAGAAATTTTTTACAGCCCCTGGGAGGTAAGAAAAGAAAACTGAATTCAACTTTTCTCCTTTCAAAATAGCAGACAGCCCTGGGTTGCCTAGCAACACAGGCACTGAAGTAGGGATTTGTGGCTATATTTGTAGAGTTAAGGCAAGGATTCAGAATGAAAATTCTGCCGTTTGCTCCCCAGTTGCACAGTCTTTTTGGTGCTATTTTATTCTTTAAATAGTCCCGTGAATTACCCACATATGAACAAATGAGGAAGAGTGTGGAATAGCCTTTCCCGGAGATCTTAAAAACTGCGGTCATAACCATCTGCATGGGTGATTTAGGAATAGTCTGGCCTGAGAGCAGGGGGATGGACTGAATGACATATCAAAGTCTCTTCCAGCTCTCCATTTTTCCACCTCCAGCAGTTCACAATCTAAGGACATAAGCAGAATAAAATACATCTGAAAATATAAAACACACAGAGCAAGGAGGACTCATTATGGCTATAATGTTTATTTGAAAGGATGGCGTTTTGGAGAAAAAAAGGGAGAAAAGGCCACAGCGTCTGGTTTGCATTAATTGAGAGGCTGTTCCAAGCGTAGACAGAGGCATGAAATAAAGCAGGGAGGGAGGAAAGATGAAAAAAGGATTTATCAAAGTCTTTGTGAGGAGGGAAAGAGATAATCTGGATTATTCATCCTGACCACTCCTCCGGTTTTGGCTGTCTGGCCCAGCATTCAACGGATAACTGGCCAGTGATGCGCAACACTTTAACTGTGAAGACCTGGCAAGTCTATCCCATGGGTGTCTAGTGTGAATAGTCAGAAAATAATGGAAGCAACTACCTCAGGGCCTAAAAATGAAAGATGAGTGAGCAAGTTATACTCTGACAGACATTTTAAAGATCAGAGGGCATGAAAACCAATCAGCAAGCGGGGTATTATTGGGCACCTTCTATGTGCAGAGCCCTGTGCTAAGCATTTGGTAGGGTAAACTGGAAGCAGAAGACAGGTTCCTGCCTTCAAGGAGTTTAAAATGTAATGGGTGAGACAGATAGACGCAAATTAATTGCAGCTAATGGAATCAGTAAATCACTGAGAGTAGACCTGCCTTTTTTCTTCTGATGTACTCTCCCAATCAGCCAATGAGTGATATTTTTTGGGCACTGACTGTGTGCAGAGCACTGTACTAAACATTTGGGAGAGTACAATACAATAGAGTTGGTAGGCACAATCCCTGCCCACAACAAGTTTACAGTCTAGAGTCCAGAGTCTAGTCTTCATTGCTCTGAAAATTCTTCCTACTGAATGTTTGGGTGGGAGTGAGAGAGTGAGTGAGGAGCTCGTTCAATCCTCAGGCCCCCATGTGAACATGTTGGTTCTAGGGGCCTTTCAAGATCACCTGTGAGATCCCTCCAACTTTCCATCATGTCTCACTCACCAAAATTCAGGTAATAAGTGAGAACGTGAGAAGTTCTTGATGTTGATCACTCTCCCCACAGCCTTCCTTTGGACAGTTAATAATAATAATGATGATAATAATAATAATAATGGTATTTGTTAAGTACTTGCTATGTGCCAAGCACTGTTCTAAGCACCTGGGTAGATACAAGGTAATGGGGTTGTCCCACGTGGGGCTCACAGTCTTCTTCCCCATTTTACAGATGAGGTAACTGAGGCACAGAGAAATTAAGTGGCTTCCCCAAGGTCACAGAACACAACTGGTGGAGCTGGGATTAAAACCCATGTCCTCTGACTCCCAAGCCCGTGCTCTTTCCACTAAGCCACACATCCCTTTGAGAATTGTTCTAGCCTCCCTTTTAACTGTGATCATTACCTTAATAGCAAAAAAAAATGTTTCTTCTTTCTTGTTCCAGCTGAGGTCTCATTGCACAGCTCTGGCCCTGCTTTTCTATGTGAAATGATAGCTCTACGAGTCCTCCCCTTAATGATCTTTCATCTATCTCTCCACCCAATTTTCCCTTCTGTCACCTATGCACTTAAGTCCTCACCCTCTAAGCCCTTAGGTATTTATTCCACTCCCCTACCACCACGGCTGCAAACACGTACATAGCTGTACGCATGACCTAGTGGATAGAGCTTGGGCCTGGGATTCAGGGGATCATGGGTTCTAATCCTGGCTCCACCACTTGTCTGCTGCGTGACCTTGGGTTAGTCCCTTCACTCTCTATGCCTCAGTTACCTCATCTGTAAAATGGGGATAGGGACTGTGAGCGCCACGTGGGACAGGGACTCTAACCAACCTGATTTGCTTGTATTTACCCCAATACTTAGAACAGTGCCTGACACATACTAAGTGCTTAACAATGACATAATTGTTATTATTATTGAATTCCACATATGCGTAATTTTTTCTAGTGTCTATCTTCCCCACTGGATCATTAAATCCTTTAGGGTAGAGGTAGTGTCCCTTAACTAATTCTGTTGTATTCTCCCAAGCAGTGGGCTGCACAGAGTTAGCACTCAATAAATACTATTAGTTGATGGACTGATGTAGCTCAGTTTGAACCTTGAATACAGATCTCATTCTCTATTATCTGGGCTAATGAGGGGTAGGGAGGAGAGAGAGAGGATGGGCCAGGGACAGCCAGCCTGGATTAAGAAATCAAGAGATAATCCCCACCCTTTATTTTAGCTAATGCTGTCAACTTTCTGTCCCACAAAACCTTTTCTCAGCGCTCCCACAAGTAATCAAATGCTTTGGGTTTCATCTCCACAGCTCTGTTTCTTTGTATTATCCCAATCACTTAGCACAGTGCTCTGCACATAGTAAGCACTCAGTAAATACCATTGATTGATTGATTATTGTTCCCCTGCCCACCTTATTCAATCATTCATTCAATCGTATTTATTGAGCACTTACTGTGTGCAGAGCACTGTACTAAGCACTTGGAAAGTACAATTCGGCAACAAAGACAGTTCCTACACCTTTTATGATGGAAGACCTAATGAACAGTGACGGGACTGAAAAGCAGCCAGAGTCAAGTGGGGAAGATGAGAATCTGGATAGTCCACCAATTGGTCAGTCAGTCAGTCAATGGCATTTACTGAGCACTTAATGTATGCAGAGCACTGTACTAAGCACTTGGGAGAGAACAATATAGCAGACACATTCCCTGCCCACATCGAGCTTACAGTCTAGCGGGGGAGACAGACATTAACCTGAATTAATAAAATTATAGATACATACATAAGAGCTGTGGGACTAGGGTGGGGATGAATAAAGGAAGCAAGTCAAGGAGATGCAGAGGAGGGTGGGAAAAGAGGAAAGGAGGACTTTGTCCAGGAGGACCTCTCAGAGGAGATGTGTCTTCAATAAGGCATTGAAGGTGGGGAGAGTATTTTTCAGATGGCTAGTGAGTCCCTAAACAACCAAAACAGAGATTTCACAAGTCACTTAGCTCTTGATTTTCCTATATTGGATAATAATAATCTGCTTACTCCTTTGCAAATGAGTGATAGAAAGGACAATTAAATGTAAAATATGGAGATTTGAGGCACCTTCCTGATTTAAGAAATCCTATTTTGTGTGTATGTGAAATCATCTTAATTATTATAAACATTTAGTCATTTCTGATTTTCTCTAAAGTCTCCAAACTAGTTTTTGGAAAGAATAGAAGACTGTTTATCCTCCTTAGGAGTTGAGATACTTAACCCAAGAAATTCCCAGTATACTTGAAAGATATATACATCATACTCCAGGAAGTTTTTATGTTCCTGAAAGAAGCCCTCCAGGAGATCTTGACAGGGTGCTAGTTTCTCTGGAAACCTAAGTGGTTTCAGGATTCAGTAGACCAATGGTTCCCATTCTTTTTGGATTCACAGACCATAAATATGTCGGTGAGAGTTTAATGGTCTGTTCTCCAGGCTCCTTATGCCCATCCTGATCCTCAGTTTACCTGAGCCCCATAACATCACTTCAGGGAAAAGAAAAAAACAGCTGGAAGGCAAAAGTTGCTGAGGAACAGCATGGGCAAATGCATAGAGCTCGGGCTTGCGAGTTATAAGGACCTGGGTTCCAATCCCAGCTCTGCCACTTATCTGCTGTGTCACCTTTGGCAACTCGTTTTACTTCTCTGTGCCTCATTTACCTCATCTGTGAAATGGGGATTGAGACTGTGAGCAGCACGTGGAACAGGGACTGTAACCAAACTGATTATCTTGTCTCTACCCCAGTGCTTAGTACAGTGTTTGGGATATAGTAAGTGCTTAACAAATACCATAAAAAAATCATGAGTGGCTAAATTCAGAACATAATCCCCAGCTGCCTTAGGCCAGTTAGTGTCCAGTGGCAGTTAAGACGAACTGTGACAGTTAATTAAGAAAGAAAAGTTCCCCATTCACTAATGACCCAAACTGTACTCGATTCCTTTTTGAGTAAAACCCAAAGGAAGATTGATTGGTCCCCAAAGCTAGAATAAAGATTCTCCTGCCCCCTTCCCCTATTTTAAAATAACTCATAGCTCTTTCAAACAATAATAGAGAATGTTAAGAAATGAAAGTATCCAGAGGGTCTTGTGACATTTTACAGGAAGAAGCTAAGAGATGGCTGATTTTAGTGACAAGTGTCCATTCTTCTGGCTCATAGCTTCCACAATTGTTAGCTAACAGCAATAGCCACTTAGGATTGCTAGGTGTATGCCAGATATTATAGGCCGTCAACTGAGACATGTCAAAAGTCTTCTCTTACTGCCTAAATAGCCCCATATCAGCTGTAAGTCTTGTAATCCACCAGATAGGCTTTAATCATCTCGTCTTTCAGTGGATTTAAGGTTGTGAGAAGGATCAAGATACTAATTTCTACCAGATGCAGTTGTGACTGTTAGTGATCCTTCCTTAAGACAATTTAAAGTGCTAATTGAATCCTTTGATTAAAATTTACTTTCTCTTTTGACCATAGAAAGGTGATATGGCCAAATTCATCAACTGCTGTTGTCAGTATCTAGTATTTTGATTTTCAAAGACTCAAAGGAAGTTGTTTTTACAATAGAAATAGCGTTCCTACATGATCCAGGTGACACATAACATTTTCAGGCTTGTCTTTTATTTATAAGGTCACACTTCATTCCTATACTATAAAGATGTGCCCAGTCTGTGTGACTGAATGGTAAACCACTTCAGAAATGAATATGGTGACAGAATAAAAACAATTAACAATGCTTTTTACCCAATGACCTGATAACTATTTGTTATACATTGCACTCACCAAATAATAATAGTGTCACTGGAGGAAGAAGATGCACCCAAAATAGTTTGGGGTCTTATAGTTTTTCCTTATCATTCATTCATTCATTCATTCAATCGATCATATTTATTGAATGCTTACTGTGTGCAGAACATTGTACTAAGAGCTTGGAAAGTACAATTCAGCAATAAAAAGAGAAAATCCCTTCCCACAACGGGGGCTTACAGTCTAGAACAGGGGAGACAGACATCAAAACAAGTAAACAGGCATCAATAACATCAATATAAATAAATAGTGGCTCAGTGGAAAGAGCACAGGCTTTGGAGTCAGAGGCCATGGGTTCAAATGCCGGCTACACCAATTGTCAGCTGTGTGACTTTGGGCAAGTCACTTAACTTCTCTGTGCCTCAGGTACCTCATCTATAAAATGGGGATTAAGACTGTAAACCCCCCATGGGACAACCTGATCACCTTGTAACCTCCCCAGGGCTTAGAACACTGCTTTGCACATAGTAAGCACTTAATAAATGCTATCATTATTGTTATTATCATTATATTCATATATACACACCAAAACAAGTAAACAGGCATTAATATAAATAAATAGAATTATAGATATGTACATATATACACAAGTGCTGTGGGGAGGGGATGTAGAACAAAGGGAGCGAGTCGGGCGATGGGGAGGGGAGGGGGAGCTGAGGAAAAGTGTAATGAGTTTCTGATTTTTTTTTTAATGGTATTGTTTCTGTGATGTGATCAGGTTTGGGGCATACAGGTGATTGGACTATCCCTGGATACTATGTGGAAGGGTTTGGTTTAATTGTGCGGCCAGGCCCCTGACTGTGTTTCTCACTTCTGTTGTATTTTCCCAAATGTGTAATCCAGTGCTCTGTACGCAGGTGCTCCCTCAATGCTAGGGACTATCCAATCAATCAGTGCACTGTACTAAGCGCTTGGGAGAGTGCAGTATAACAGAGTTGGTAGACACGTTCCCTGCCCACAACGAGCTTAGAGTCTAGAGATATTTTACAGCTTAAGGACAAGTTTACAGCCCAGAGATTATTGTTACTATTATTATTTTTAGTGGCATTTTTTAAATGCTTACTATATGCCAGGAACTGTAATAAGCACTGGGGTAGATACAGGCTTATTAGGTTGGATGAAGACCCTGTCCCAAATGAGGCTCAGGGTCTTAATCTCCATTTTACAGATGAGTAACTGAGGCACAGAAAAGTTAAGCGGCTTGCCCTAGGTCATGCAGCAGACAAACGGCAGAGCCGGATTTAAGACTCAGGTCCTTCTAACTCTCAGGCCCATGCTCTATCTACTAGGCCACACTTCATTCATTCATTCAATCATATTTATTGAGCACTTACTGTGTGCAGAGCACTGTACTAAGCGCTTGGGAAGTACAGTTCTGTGAGACCCATGAGGGACACGGATTGTGTCCAACTTGATTACTTTGAATCTACCCTAGCACTTGGAACAGTACCTGACACATAGTAAGTGCTTAGCAAATGCCATTAAAAAAAAAAAAAAGAAAACCTTGACCGTCACCCACAACTGAAAATGGAAAGATTGGGATGGGATGAGGTGTCTAGTTTGTTAGAAATATTTATTGAGCTCCCTTGAGGTGAGTATAGCACAAGCACTAGACACTTCTACTGGGGATGGATGGTTGGTTGTGGCTCTGGAAACTAGTAGTATTGATTGTTTGGGGTTTATAGAAATTGGAGAAATCAAGAAGCCATCTTAGAGTTGAAGGTTTTACCATGAAAACGAGGAGGCAGTGTTAGCCTGGTTCAGGGCTACTTAGAAGAAATATGAAATCCTACTCCCTCTTATTTAGACTGTGAGCCCCATGTGGGGCAGGAGAAGCTGCATAGCTTAGTGGAAAGAGCATGGGCTTGAGAGTCAGAGGTTGTGGGTTCTAATCTTGGATCTGCCATTCATTCAATCATAGTTGTTGAGTGCTGTGTGCAGAGCACTGTACTAAGCACTTGGAAAGTACAGTTCGGCAACAGAGACGATCCCCACCCAACGGGCTCACAGTCTAAAAGGCTGTGTGGCTTTGGGCAAGTCACTTAACTTCTCTGTGCCTCAGTTTCCTCATCTGTAAAATGGGGATTAGGACTGTGAGTCCCACATGGAACAACCTCAGTACCGTATATCTACCCAAATGCTTAGAGCAGTGCTTGGCACATAGTAAGTGCTTAACAAATACCATTATAATTTTCTAGTACCTACTCCAGTGCTTAGTAGAGTGCTTTGGCACATAGTAAGGGCTTAACGAGTATTATTATTATTTTATTATTATTGTTTTCACTTTTATTCCAAAGTCACTATACTTCCCTCATTGCATCCTGTTTGCCACATTGTGTATATCTGTTTTGATGGTGCAGATGTTGCTGCCTTAAATTGTAGGTTTCTTCAAGGGAGAGATATGATCTATTTAACTGCTTTATATTGAGCTTAGTAAAAACTTTGCCCCATTTTGGGGAAAGCTTGTGAAAGTCACTCCCTTTCCTAATCAGGAGAACGATCCTGGCCTGTCCAGGATCTTCTCAGACAGGGGATGGCCAGCAGACCCAACCCTGTTGTTCCATGGCCATGGCCTCAACTGGCAGGACCCACCCAATGAGACAAAGGAGTGCTTGCTGACCACCTCAGGTGAACCCGGCGCACAGAGAAACGGGGGAGGAAGGGTTGGTGATTCATCCCCACACAGTTGGACAGTTAAAGCAGTGTTGCTTCACCTGCCGCTTCAACAAGAACAACAATTTTGGAAAGACGCTGAAAGGGGAAGACCGAAGGGCGTAGAGAGAGAGGATTGAGGAGCAAAAGCATGTGATAAAAAGTAGGTGAGAAATCTAGTAGGCGTTCCCTCTGCATTGTACCTTTCTAACCTCAACATTGAAAAGGGAATCCTATTCATGCTTTGTCCTGTATTTCCCTTTACCTCAGTGCTGCCTCATGAACTAAGATCCTCTACGTCATTTCAAAGCATCCTTTTTCCCATTAGTGAGGCCACAGTGAGAGTTAAATAATTGCCCCCATGCTTCTATTTAACTCGGTTGTACAAAATGCCACCATCCTGAGTGTTTACTCATGGGTATTCTCGTCCTTCTTCCAGTCAAGCAAGTCCTACATGTTTTTTTCTCCAGAGAGACAAAGAGGCAGTGAATTTTTCCAATCTCTCTCTTTCCCCCACTACCACTATTTGCTTCTTTCAAGTGTCCCCCTTCACTCAATACACCATAAGAGACACTTAGCCTGTATTTGTACCTAATCTGTTTCCTGTTTGCCACATTGTGTATATCTGTTTTGATGGTGCAGATGTTGCTGCCTTAAATTGTAGGTTTCTTCAAGGGAGAGATATGATCTATTTAACTGCTTTATATTGAGCTTAGTAAAGACAGGGACTTGGTCTTTTTTTTGATGATGATGGTTAATTTTTTAATGCAAAAATCAGTATCTTTTTATTTACCCTATATTTTCTTTATCTTTCTGTGCTTCCTCTTCTTTAATTGCAGTTCATGATCTCCAAAAATATACCATTGCAGGACACCAACCCCAAAATGGAAATGAGTACTGCCCATATCTGATAGGGATGGGAAACTATTATTTCTGCCAAATCCCAAAAGAGCTCTTATCTCAAATAGGCCAAGAGTCATTTTACTAGACTAGAACTTGAAGCACTCATGGCTTTACAGGGGATTTTCCCGCTGAATAGCTGCAAGCTCAAAGTTCAAAGTCGTTCCCTAGTAGTAGCTCAGCTTTATAATAAACTTTTAATATCAATCAATAGTATTTGCCAAGTGTCTAGTCTGTGCAGAATGTGGTACTAAGCCCGAGGGTTAGCACAATAGGATTATTAGACATGATCCCTGCCCTCAAGAACCTTACAATCTAGGAGGAGAGACAGCCACTGAAATAAATTGTAGGAGGTAGGAGGATGCGATACAGTGTGAAGATATGTACAAAAATGCTATGGGGTATATATATAAATATATATATATGTGTGTGTGTGTGTGTGTGTACTCAAATACTTAGATGGTGTGGAATTGCTGAAGTGGAAGTTGGGAGATACTGGATGGGAAGATGAAAAATTACTCAGAAAAGGTCTCATGGGGGAGTTGTAATTTAAAGTCAGGCTTTGAAGATGGGGAGAGCAATGCTTTTTTGGATGTGAAGTGGGAGAGAGTTCCAGGAGGAGGGAGGGTGGGAGCGATGAGAATGAGGTACGGGGAGTAGGTTGGCTTCAGAGAAAAGAAATGTATGAGCTAGGGTGTAGTGGGAGAGGAGAGTGTATAAGTCATATGGAGATAGCTGATTGAGTGCTTTAAAGCCGACGGTCAGGAATTTCCTCTTTCTGTGGAGAGGAATGAGAAACTGTTGGAGGTTTTTGAAAAATGTTTTAGAAAAATGATCTGGGCAGAAGAGTGAATTATGAACTGGAAAGGGGAGACTTTGGAGGCAGGAAGGTTCACTGAGGAGGAGGAAGAAACAGAAAAGTGAATTTCAGTTTCACTCATTACAGTTCTAGATAAACAGATCTGAATGTTACACTCCTTCCTCTACTAGTGAAGTTCCAAGAGTGAATTGGCATAGGATTGGATTTATGGAAGAGCTCCCTTTAGGTGAATCTGTACAGGTGGGGATGAGACAGAGGGTCTGATATTCCCAGCTGCTAATTTTGTACTGCACTCTAGTATTAATTCTTTTATAGAGGCAAAAAAAAAAAAATCAAGGAGTTATCTTGCCAATCAGCTGGCTCTCTTCTGTGCAGCAGATGTTTTTGTGTATGTGACTGAGCCTGAAAGGAATGGCCAAATCTCTACTGAGAAAACCTCTGTTTCCCAGTCACCTACAATCTTCTGCTGTTTCTGAATCCACAATGAATTTAGATCCTGGAAAGAGCATGAACTTTTCTGACTGGTCTGTAGGAGCCTATGTCACATAGGGCCTGATGGATCAAAGGAAATCCATTGTCAACTAGCTAATTACCCTTACTCTTCAGTGGTTGGATTTGCAGATCTGTGTCGGATCCATGTCGACCTGCACCTAACTTTAAGCCAGAAGAACTTCCCTTCTTTGCTGCACAATTTCCTTTTCTGTGAAATGGCGATGATGCTGTTGTTCTATTTCATAGGCTGTCCATAAAAACAGTAGCCAATATCCAGACCATGTCTCTCACAGTACATTCTGTTGGATGCAATGGACTGGACAACAGAGTGAGAATGAGTCAGCCCAATTCATCACCACTTCTGAAAAACATCTCAAGCACATAGCCTACCAAAGTTGGAGCAGCACAGATCTCCTACTCAAATCAATCAATCAAAGGTATTTACTGAGCACAGAGCACTGTACTAAGATCCTGGGAAAACACAGTAGAGTTAATAGGCTCAAAAAGTCCTGCACAATTAGACGGGTCAGGATATCAGAGACACTGGAATGCCTTTCGCCAGCACACATCTGAACAGTACCACTTGAGGATGCACTGCACATTCTGGATGGGAGAGGGGTCTAGAAAAGATGTCCTAAAAGATTGTCTGCTTCACCCTAAACCGGGTTCACTAGTTGACTGTGACCGTGACTGTCACAGAGGACTTGCATTTGAATCCTAGCTCTGCCACTTGCCTGCTCATAAGCCACTTAACTGCTCTCTTCCTTACTTTCCTTATCTGTAAAATGGGTATTCACTACCTGTCCTCCCTCCTACTTAGACTGTGAGCCTTGTATGGCACAAGAATTTTTTCTGACTTGATGACATAGCACTACCCCACTGCTTAGTCCAGTGCTTGGCACATAGTAAGTGCTTTACAGATAGCACTGTTATTCTTCTTAATTGGTGATTGTTACACTTACAGTGCAAAAGAAAATAGCATAAAATGACATCTGCTAAGAAAATAACCATCAGGGTCATGGAATATTGGTGTGCTATGTAGTAATGCCAACATTATCAGAGACAATGAGGGAATCCTGAAGGAATGGCAGCATAATAGGTATTTGTTACCTTTTATTATTATATTCTATTATAATAATATATTATATTATTGTATCTGCTAAGTCAGATACAAAATAATCATCATCAATCGTATTTATTGAGCACTTACTGTGTGCAGAACACTGTACTAAAATAATCAGGTCCCACAGGTGGCTCACAGTCTGAGGAGGAGGGAGAACGGATATTGACTCCCCCAGTTTGCAGATAAAGGGAACTGAGATACAGCTAATTGCCTAAGGTCACGCAACTGAAAAGTGGTGGGCCGGGATTAGAACACAGGGTCTCTGACACCCAGGCCTGAATTCTTTCCACAGGCCATGCCGCTTCCCTGTTTCGATGATTCCATTCAGTATTTCAATATTTCCTACCTCCCTGAAGCAAGTGCCCTAAAGGCAATGGTGAGGTGTGTCTGCCTGATGTTATAAGGGATGAGCAACTTCTGGCTTCCATGTTCAACTGGCTCAGTATCCTCTCTGAATCTGTAGAATTCTCCACTGACCAACTCACACCAAACCCAGAAATCTGTTGGGTTTTTTGGCTCCAATTTAACTTGCTTCTGTTTTTACCTCACCACTTGACTGTAAAAGGAAAATAGGGCATAGGTTTACCGTACAGAGAATTTGGAGACTAAGCCCTCATTTCCTTTTCTCCCACTCCCTTCTGCATCACCCTGATTTGCTCGCTTCATTCCCCCTTCAACCCCACAGCACTTATGTACATAGCCGTAATTTATTTATTTATATTATTGTCTGCCTCTGCCTCTAGAATGTAAGCTCACTGTGGTCGGGGAATGTATCTACCAGCTCTGTTATACCTTTGTGTTGTACTCTCCCAAGCACTTAATCCAGTGCTTTACACACAGTAGGTGCTCAATAAATAAGATAACTTATTGATTGACTTGTAAGCGGAAAAATTTAGAAGTCATGAGGGCTCTGGAGAAGGGGAAACATTCCTGAGAATCGTTGGGTTCCAGGATTCAGGTTAGTTTTGATAGAGTCCAAATCAATCATTCTCATGGGGTTTCCAAAGCTGGGATCTGCCAGCTCCAATCTTTTGGCTTATTATAGCAATATTTACGTTAGAAATTATTTTCCAACTATGAGTAAAATTACCATGTAATTATGGCTTAAGTTACACTTCATATTGAAGAACAACTCAGCATGCAATTTGTATGTTATATGTATGCACACAGTAAATACTATATTGGTATCACTAGAATAATTGCATGGTTACTTATACCCAACAGAGTCCCAGGCCCAATGACTACAATTAAAAAGCACCATGAAAAGTGATAAGTTAAATATCACATCCCAGACCAACAAGTTATGCCGCTTTTATGATAACTGCATGCTTTTGGCACCTTGCGTATGATGTTATCCAAAAATGTGTGTTAATGTTGATAAAACAATGGCACAGTGTAGTCGGTAATACAGCCATGGTAGTTAGGGAGCAGACAGAAATGTAGTGCTGAGAATATTCTAATCATTGAAATGTTATCATTGGAGACGAAACCCTGGTAAGAATTCAGTTGTGTAAACTGCCCTAAGGGAATTAACTCTTTGCCCAGAGGTAGATAATTCACTTCCAAGGATCCGATATTACATCAGAAAAAATCACCCTTGAATATCCTGAAGAATTCCCTTTGGAGATTCCATTTGCCTCCAAAGGGTGAGTAGATTGCTCAGGACCATCTTTATGGAGTGTGGGCTGATACAGTGTCCTCTCAATGTTGCAAACCTGGGAAGGCACAGAAAACAAAATGGAATAGAGGAAGAAGGGGGAAGAAGGAGACGTCTCCACATCTCTTTCCTTTTATGGCTCTTGTTTCTGTGACATTTTTCTCGTGTTTTCATCTCCCTGTCTTCTGCCACGCTAATCAATGCTTCATACATGCTGAATCGTTTGATAGCCTTCGTTATCTGAACTCATAGGGGGAAAGCTTAAACTCCTCTGGAGAAGAATTCTTTATATTAATTGGAAATATCCCAAATCTAAGCTAGTGTGAAAAATGGATTTAATGAAGTAGAATATTTTCAACTTTGTAAAAGCTCCCCAGATAATCTGATGAGGGAGGTATAGATTTGCCACAGTTTATCACAACTGAAAGGCACTGCAAATTCAGTGGGATAAAGTTTTGACAGCATGAATGAAACTGAAAATGACCCTAACCTACCTAGGAAACTCTTCTTGCCATCTTAAACTGCTTGAAGTCAAGCCATTACTTACATTCATAACTTACCCTTCTAATGCATTACAGTTAAGTAAATCAGGAGCATATATTTTGTGTTTAGTTCCCTTTTCAAGTTTTTCACCCTTCAGAATTTAACATATTAAAAAGAAAATGGGCAAGAAAGTGTCAAATTCTTACCTAGATGTGCTGGGGAGGCCTGAGCTCGAGAACATCACACTACTTAGCCTTCTAGTCTGGGAGCCCGTTGTCTGCTAGGGATTGTCTCTATTTGTTGCTGAATTGTACTTTCCAAGCACTTAGTACAGTGCTCTGCACACAGTAAGCACTCAATAAATACAATTGAATGAATGAATGAACAAACTCTTAGTGCCCCTGAGAATGTTTCAGTGGGTATGCCACCCAAAGCTTTAGCTTCTCTTCTTGCTTTGGACAAATAAAGGAACAGTTTGAACCCTGGCCACTGGATCTTTCAATGTTCCTTTTGTTAATGATGATGATGATATAATAATAATAAAAATAACAATAATGAGAACAATGTTTGCTAACATCTATGTGCCAGACAATGTACTTAATGCTAATCTAGATACAATTCAATCAGATCAGATCCCAGATGAGGCTCACAGGGAGAGAGAGCAAGAGCAGGCATTTAATCCTCATTTTACAGATGAGGAAACGGAGGCACAGCGAAGTTAAGTGACTTGTTCTAGGTCACACAGCAGATAAGTGACGGGGCTGGAATTCAAACTCAGGTCCCAACTCCCCATCCTGTGCTCTCTCCATTAGGATCCACTGCTTCCGTGTTCCTTGCTTCTATCCGATTTTCTGTACCTGTATGCTGGCCCCTACATCACTTTCATCTATACTGCACGTAGGAGCATAGTAGAGTCATTCACCTTTATGAGAACTCAATACCCGAAACTAATCTGTAGACTCGGGCAAGAGTTTCGTGAGAAAATCAGAGATCGCTGAGGTGAATAAGCCTTCCATTTATTTTTTTTATTTCTAATGAATAGAAACCATCCTTGTGCTTTAGGGTTGTAACCACCTAGGTGTGATAGTTACATTGACATCACTGCCCTGCCAACCGACTCATCCCATGAGGACAAAGTGAGTTATTCGAAGACTGGCTAAATAGATAATTAGCATGTAAATCCAGGAGGCAGTAAACTGCTCCTGATGTCGAGGCGTTGCCTATGTTTACCCAGCACTTTGCAGCATCCATTCATTATAGGCACTCTGCCTAAGCGATCCAGTTATTTACGGTTTCTTCCTTTGGTAGCTTTATTCGACTGTGAAATGACACTGCTTTGGGAGTGACGGTCTTGTTGGGCAGGTGATGCTCTAGACTACAAGCTCATTGTGGGAAGGGAATGTGTCTGTTTTCTGTTGTACTCTCCCAAGTACTTAATACAGTGCTGTGCACAATATGTGCTCAATAAGTAAGAATGAATGAATGAATTGTAAGAAGCAGCGTGGCTCAGTGGAAAGAGTACGGGCTTGGGAGACAGAGGTCATGGGTTCTGATCCCAGCCCCGCCACTTGTCAGCGGTGTGACTTTGGGCAAGTCACTTAACTTCTCTGGGCCTCAGTTGCCTCATCTGTAGAATGGGGATTGGGACTGTGAGCCCCACTTGGGACAACCTGATCACCTTGTAGCCCCCCCCCCCCCCAGCGCTTAGAACAGTGCTTAGCACATAAAAGCACTTAACAAATGCCATTATTATTATTATTATTAGAAGAACTGGATCTCTTTTCAGCTCCTTCAGCCTGCTCAGCTCCCTTTCAGTCCCATTATGCCCATGATTGGTCTTTGACATGATTCCTGGGTGCCTGAGGGTGCTCAACAAATTGTTGCTGATGGTTGGGTGATTACTACTGAGGAAGAAATTAGGCCGTGGTTTCAGGGATTTGGGTCTTCTTTGTTACCCTAAGGAGTGGCATCACTGGCAACCCTCAACTTGACTTGTAGGCCTGTTGTCTTGGTGGAAGTAGACCCTGAATTCAACCCCTACTACCCTGGATGTATCTGCCTCTGACCATTAACCTATATTTTCAAAATGGTATTTGTTAAGCCCTTATTGTGTGTCAAGAACTGTTCTAAGCACTGGGGTAAATACAAGCTAATCAGGTTGGACATCGTCCCTGTCTGACGTGGGGCTCGAAGTCTAGATGAGAGTCAGAACAGGTATCAAGTCTTCATTTTACAGTTGAGAAAACTGAGACACAGAGAAGTTAAGTGACTTGCCCAAGGTTACACAGTAGGCAAGTGTCAGAGCTGGGATTAGAACCCTGGTCCTCTGATTTCCAGGTCCGTGCTCTTTCCACTAGGCCACAGGTCTTCTCTATTTTTCCAAACCTTCGGCCCCATCCATATAATGAAGGCTGAGGTACATAGTTCTGCTATGTATGCACTCACCCACAGGCTCCTGAAAACAAAAGACACGGCATTAGGCTGAATTTGCTAGGGGCAAATTTAATGGATGGTCAAACTGACTTTTATTAGTGCTGAACAACCTAACTCGGTAAACAAAGGAACTGGCTACTGCTATTTTGGATTTCCACTTGGTATAAAAGCTGCCTTCTCCAGGAGGTATTTCCTGATTAAACCCCAAATTCCTGGTCATGCCATCCCAACAATCACCATTAATCAATCAATCAGTGGTACTTATTGAGCACTTACTGTGTGCTGAGCACTATACTAAGTGCTTGGGAGAGCACAATGTGGCAGAGTTGGCAGACATGTTCCCTGCCCACAAGGAGCACTTGTTCATCTGTTTATTTTCCTATTAATTCAATATTTATATTTTCCTGCTTTTGATTTGACTACTTGTATGCATGGTTTTGCATGCCTCTTACCTCCTTCCCTTCCCCACAGCACCTGTATATATGTATATATTTTTGTACATATTTATTACTCTATTTATTTATTTATTTTACTTGTACATATCTATTCTATTTTATTTTGTTAATATGTTTGGTTTTGTTCTCTGTCTCCCCCTTCTAGACTGTGAGCCCACTGTTGGGTAGAGACTGTCTCTATATGTTGCCAACTTGTATTTCCCAAGCGCTTAGTACAGTGCTCTGCACACAGTAAGCGCTCAATAAATACGATTGATTGATGGTTTTACTCTTTAGCACATTTCATCTGCTCATCTCCCACATTAGATCAGAAGCTCATAGAGGGCAGGGCCTGAGACTTTGGGTCTATTATACTTATGGCATTTATTGAAAATGTGCTGGGCGCTAAACATTCTGGGGTAAATATCAGTAAATCAACAGTATTTACTCTGTGCAGAGCAAGGAAAAAAGTTGTATGTTTCCAGGCACTGAGCACAATGCTTTGTATTCAAAAGACCCTCCATAAATGCTGCTGCTATTTAAACTTTTCATATCTACAAATCCATTCTTTCATTTCTTCTCTCCATTCTGTTTAGACTGTGAGCTCTGTGTGTGACAGGGACGGTGTCCAACCTGATTCTTTAGTACCTATTCCAGCACTTAGTTCAATGCTTAGCACATAGTAAGCTCTTAACAAATACCACAATTATTATTACTAATCTATCTATAAACTATTTTGGGTGTGTACCCCCCACTAGACTGTAAAATGCTGAAGGGTTATAATATAATATAATAATAATAATAGTGATATTTGTTAAGTGCTTACCAAGGCACTTTGTTAAGTGCTTGGGTAGTTATGAGATAAGCGGTTGGACGCAGTTCCTGTCCCACATGGGGCTCACAATCTTAATCCCTGTTTTATAGATGAGGAAATTGAGGCAGAGAGAAGCAAAGTGACTTGCCCAAGGTCACTCAGCAGGCAAGTGGCAGACCTGGGATTAGAACAAATGTTCTCTGATTCCCAGGCCCGTGATCTTTCCTTTAGGCCACGCTGCATCTAACTTTATTACACTCCCCACAGTGCTTAGAACAAGGCTCTTTACACAGTAGGGACTCAATAAATACATCTTGTTCCTTGATAAATTGACTGAGCAGTGCAGGCAAGGTATTTTGGCAGTGAAATTGAAGGCCGGAGAATTCACCCATTGACAGTTGGCATAATAGAATGCTAGTGCCCCCTCTCTCATTCCTCTACTAGCCTTCCTGGGCCTTAGGGGCTCTCTTTGGTTCACTCGGGCTCAAGGAGGAAAGGAAGATGAGAGGAATGAGGATAGAAGAGTTTGAATTGTGACCTGACAATCAGGTGGATAGGTTGATCCCACTTTAGTTCAGGAGCATTAGAGTGCATGGCTCCAAAACTATTAGTCTTGTCTTGATGATGTAATCCCTGCTGACAGTGACCATTTGATCTTCAGTTTCAGGTCTAAAATGGATGAGTCTACTGAAAAATTGTCTTCATTAAGCGTGCCTGCCCTGTGCAGAACCTGAGACAATTCACTTTTCCCTAAAACATTACATTTCATGTTATTTTAGGTTTATGTATATTATCAATAGGGAGCAACGAGCTTATCCCGGTGGGCGTATTCATGCTTTAAGACTTTACTGCTTTCTGGACAGTTTATATTCCATTTGGAGGATTCTTAAGCCAGAGATATACTAATTGTTAATAAGCTGATTGTGCATGCTCCTTGCAAATCTTTAGACACTTCTTACTTCATCCTCCTAGTCAGTATTTAGTAAATACTGACTGTGTGCAGACTACTCTACTAGATGCTTGGGAGCCTATAATTAAAATAAACGGCCATTCCCTGCCCTCGAGGGGTTTGCAATCTAATGGAGTAGTTTCTTTTTTGAAGGGCCTTCAAAAAGTAGTTTTCAAATATAGATTTGAATGAGCTATTCATAGCCCTTCTTTAATGTTTCAGGGAAATAAAATATGCACATATTCAAAAGTCTCAAATTTAAAAGTTGAGGCTCTTATTTGTTAGACTATGGGTTCCTCGAGGGCAGAGATTTTGTTAACCAACCATATTGTACTCCCAAGTGCTTAGAACAGTGTGCTCTACACAGTAAGCACTCAGTAAATACCAGTGATTGATGGTAAAGGTTGTTTTGAGACATTTTTCTGCCTGCCTAAACTGGAGCTAGTAACTTCTTTCCTCCATAAACCAGATCCCATCACAGATTTCCATCGTGTCCACATTTTTCTAACTTACAAACCCACTTAGAATGACAGGAAGTTTGGGGACCTCACTGTGGCCAATACATCAGACAGTTGTATGCTGGGAGATCAATGAACTCCCCCTGCTCCGTCCTGCCATCCTGAAAGGCCCTATTCTCCTGAAAGGCTCGGCTCTGTCTCTTTTTTCCTTCTTTGAGGCTTCATCAATTCATCCCCAGCCTCAACCCCCCAACCACATCGATATATTTATTCCTCTATCTTGCCCTTGTCTTGTCTTATGCCGTTGAGTCGTCCCCGATCCATAGCGATGCCATGTACACATCTCTCCCAGAACGCCCCACCTCCATCTGCAATCATTCTGGTAGTGGATCCACAGAGTTTTCTTGGTAAAAATACAGAAGTGGTTTACCATTACCTCCTTCCATGCAGTCAACTTGAATCTCCATTCTTGATTCTCTTCCGTGTCGCTGCTGCCCAGCACAGGTGAGTTTTGACTTATAGCAGATGGCTTTTCACTCACTAGCCACTGCCCAAGTTAGGAATGGAATGGGTAGGCCTCTTCTTGACTCTCCCTCCCATAATCGAGGCTGGTAGAGTATTGGAAACTCTCCAGGTGCGACCCTGAGCAGGGCTATCTTGCTATACCTCAGAAGAAAGCCCCTTGTTGGCTAGGGACCGTCTCTATATGTTGCCGATTTGTACTTCCCAAGTGCTTAGTATAGTGCTGTGCACACAGTAAGCACTCAATAAATATGATTGAATGAATGAATGAAAGAAAGTGGACCTGCCTGAGAGAACTGATTGAGGCTGACACAGAGTAGAGTTGGCCCGAAGAGCACCACTTTATAGTTATACCACTCTGTAAGAAACTCCTTGAGGTCAGGCACTTTCCCTCCCAAGCGTTTAGTACAGTGCTCAATGCTCAATAAGTGCTTAATACCATTGCGCGTTTGATTGATTGATTAGAATGTGCGCCCATTTTAAAGTTTCTCCTTGGATCTTTACAAATCATTCCGTGAAATTCTTACCTCCTGTCTATGTTTGACAGTTAGATAGAAGACCGCGGAATGAGGTTAAGGGCAAGCCTCGCTGGGTTAAGCTGAACATCCTCTTTGGGATTGTCACAGGGGAAAGTTCTGTGAAAACCAGGGTAAATCCCAGGGCTAAAGCCCAGCAGATATTTGCAGGCCTCTCCACAGTTGCGCCGTTCTTCGGTCTTCCAACTGGAGGAGTTTAGTCATGGTTACCTTATAGTTTACTTTTCTCTGTTTTTTTAAGAGGAATGGTGGACAGGAGAAAGAGGGGAGTTTTCTCTCCCTGCCCCTCCCAATCGACAGCTCTCCACCTCTGCAATGAATTCATAGTACAAAACCACAGCTATGTGGCTATCGAACAGTGATACTGTGTCAATGTTACGAAATACTAACGTAACTCTCAATGTTCATGAAATTTCATCCCCCTACCTGTGGAAAGGCAAGTAGCTATTCAATGGCTCATTACTTCATTGTTTTTGCTACTTTTTATCCCCTGAAGGCTCTCTCATGAACAAAGATCAGCTATACTGAAATGTCTAATGTTAAGATGGAGAGGTTTTTGAATGCTTTGAGTAGGAAAAAAAAATAACTTACCTCACTGAGGAGTAGAAAAAGAGCTTTTTTTCCACCTTTTGAAACACACAAGTGCCTGTTAGAAAAATTCTGCAGAAGCTCAGGTGAAAAATGGAAAATTGCAATTCAAAGAGTTAATTTATTGGTGATTGGACATTATAATCAGAATTTTGAGGTACAGATTCTGAACTATGTTAATCTCTTCCCAGAGCGAAAGGGGACTTATGTCACTGTGGTACTCAGGTGCTATAAAATCATCCCTCATTCCTGTCCCACATGGGACGCTTGGTCTAAGTCAGCAGAAATACCTCCTGGAGAAGGCAGCTTTTATACCAAGTGGAAATCCAAAATAGCAGTAGCCAGTTCCTTTGTTTACCGAGTTAGGTTGTTCAGCACTAATAAAAGTCAGTTTGACCATCCATTAAATTTGCCCCTAGCAAATTCAGCCTAATGCCGTGTCTTTTGTTTTCAGGAGCCTGTGGGTGAGTGCATACATAGCAGAACTATGTACCTCAGCCTTCATTATATGGATGGGGCCGAAGGTTTGGAAAAATAGAGAAGACCTGTGGCCTAGTGGAAAGAGCACGGACCTGGAAATCAGAGGACCAGGGTTCTAATCCCAGCTCTGACACTTGTCTACTGTGTAACCTTGGGCAAGTCACTTAACTTCTCTGTGTCTCAGTTTTCTCAACTGTAAAATGAAGACTTGATACCTGTTCTGACTCTCATCTAGACTTCGAGCCCCACGTCAGACAGGGACGATGTCCAACCTGATTAGCTTGTATTTACCCCAGTGCTTAGAACAGTTCTTGACACACAATAAGGGCTTAACAAATACCATTTTGAAAATATTTTCTGAAATCCCTCAGCCCCTCAGGCTTCCCTGCTGAGCTTGCAGGATGGGCAAAGAGGAGCCAAGGGAGGCCAGAGGAGAAAGCTGGTTCTGGGGAGGCACCAGGAAGCAGACTGATGGACAACCAATGTCCTCCTTTGTTCCCCAAATCAATCTATTAATCTTTCAATCAATCAATCTTATTTATTGAACATTTACTGTGTTCAGAGCACTGTACTAAGTGCTGGTGAGAGTACAATATAACAAAGTTGGTAGATGCATTGCCTGCCCCCAAGGAGCGCACAGTCTGGATGGGGAGATGGACATTAAAAAAAATTGGATATGTACATAAGAGTTGGGTTGAGGATGGTGCGAATAAAAGGTTCAAATTCCAGAACAAGGGAAACACAGAATGTCTCCTATGTGGTGTTTTCACCCTCTCCCCACTCCATGCCATATCATACACCGCTGCACGCATCATATTCATGAAGCATGACTTGACACACATCTCTCCACTCTTCAAATCCTCCACTGGCTTCCCATCTCCTTCCTTATCAAGTAAAATCTCCTCATAATTGGCCCCAAAGTTCTCCACCAACCCTCCCCAACTTACATATCTTTTCTCATTAACAATTAATTTTCTTCACTCCTTTCAAGCAAACCTCTAATTGTACCTGACTCTGGACTCTCCCACTTCCATCCCCTCACCCACACATTTCCCACCACCCCCAATCCAAGAAACCATGTCCATCCCCGTGTCCAAAGCCCTGCTGAAATCCCACATCTTCCTACAAACCTTCCCTAATTTGTTCCTAACACTCAGCTCATCTCAACAGCATCTCCAGGATTTATGTACTTAATGATTCTCCTAGTACAAGTGTAAATATGCTAATTCAACTATACATTCAACTGTGTATTCTGAATATTTTATTTGTAAGTATTTTTTATGTTCATCTCTCCAATTAAAGTGTAGCTCCTTTGAGTGGGGAACACATCTGTACTTTCTGTTGTACGTTTCCAAGCATTTAATTATGGTTCATTGCCCCCACTGGGCATTCAATAAATACCATTACTACTGCTATTACTTCTTCTACTCCTATTTTCAGCATGAAACCATTTAACCTCATCCTTTCTTAAGGACCACTACCTTTGCAGGGCCAGAGACAAAGAAGAAGAGGCAGGTGGGGAACTATGAAGAAAGAGAGAATTGAGTCCGTTAGTCAGAAAATCGAATTTATTGAGCACTTACTGGGTGCAGAGTGCTGTACTAAGTGCTTGGGAGAGTATGATATAACGATATAACAGACACATTCCCTGCCCACAATGAGCTTACAGTCTAGATGAGGAGAAAGACATTAATAGATATAAATAATGTATAATATATGATTTATAGATATGAACTTGCATACAGTAGATTTAATCAACATGATCTGCCCAACAAGAAATGGGTGCCACCCTACTTGTTTCCTGGCTGACACAACTCAGTCCTCTTAGTCCAATTTGCCCTAGACCCAGTGGCTGGTGAAGAGGGGGCAATGACAGTGGTGACAATAAATCAATACTGTTGGCAAACAGAGCCAACAGTAAAGATGGTGGCTAGGATAGCTGAATCAAGAGTGCCCAAGTAGGAAAGTCTTAAGGGGTTGACAACTGTCTTGAATCACTCAATGAAACAATGATGGCTATTAGGTGCTTACTGTGTGCAGAGCACTGTATTTATGAAAGTATATACTGTCATCATTAATGGTATTTATTGAGCGACTACTCTATGAAGAATACTGTACTAAATGCTTGGGAGAGAATAATACAATGAAGTTGGTAATAATAATAATGATGGCATTTATTAAGCACTTACTATGTGCAAAGCACTGTTCTAAGCACTGGGGAGGTTACAAGTGATCAGGTTGTCCCACGGGGAGCTCACAGTCTTAATCTCCATTTTGCAGATGAGGTCACTGAGGCCCAGAGATGTTAAGTAACTTGCCCAAAGTCACACAGCTGACAACTGGAGGAGCCAGGATTGGAATCCATGACCTCTGACTCCAAAGCCCATGCTCTTTCCACTGAGCCACGCTGCTTCTCTGAGCTAACTGAAGCACAGAGAAGTTAAGTGACATGCCCAAGGTCACACAGCAGACAAGTGACTCGACAGCTTAAGACAACCGTACTGTGGCTTGGGAGAGTACCTGGAGCCCTGCCCTGGTTCGTACCCTCTGCTCTGGGTGGGGTGAGGCCCTCTGCCTCCCCGAATCACAACCCAGTGGATCTTCCAGCGCTTAGAACAGTGCTCTGCACATAGTAAGCACTTAACAAATGCCATCATCATCAATCGTATTTATTGAGCGCTTCATCATTATCATCACTCTCTCTCTGTCTCCGTCTCTGTCATCCTCTCTTCTTTCTGTATCTGTAGACACGCTCCCTGCCCACAAGGAGGTCAGTCTAGAGGGGGAGAGAGATAATAAGTATAAATAAATACTGTATGATATATAATTTATAGATATGTTATGATACCTATATGATATCATATGTTAGATATGATATATATATATATATATATATATATATAATTTATAGATTCCTGGGAAACAGCATGGCCTAGGGCAGAGAGTATAGGCCTGGGAATCAGAAGGACCCATATTCTAATCTCGGCTCTGCCACTTGTCTGCTGTATGACTCTGTGCACATCACTTAACGTCTCTTTGCCTCAGTTACCTAATCTGTAAAATGGGGATTAAGACTAGGACCCCTATGTGGGACAGGGACTGTGTCCAATTAGCTTGTATCGACCCCAGTGCTTAGTACAGTGCTTAGCAGGTGCTAAGAGCTTAGCAAATACCACAATAAAAATTATTACTTTTATTAAACCCAGTCTAATTTCACTCAAAATGTAGGCTTCTGGAGCTGCAATAATTTATGATTGATCAAATCTTTCTCACTTGTGAATTCTGCTCATTTTGTGGAGCTAGAATATTTCCAATAGCAAAGACTTTTTTTAGATTCAGAAGACATCACATAGCAGCAATTCAAGAAGGAAAAACTTTTTTTATATTCCGGGGAAGGCAGGAAATTAACTGCCCTCTTGATTTTTAATGCTTTTTTTTTACAATCATGTGAAAAGCAGCCTAGTGGTTGTTTCTATGATTAAAAAATACGATCTTCATTCTTCCTGAACAAAGATGCCATGCTACTCTTTGAAACGTTCTCAGTTTCTCCCTTTGGGGTAGTGTCTTCTGAGTCAGTAAGAGGCAGTCTAATATAATAGGCTATAGCTCTAGCTAAATTTCAGGGATGGGTATCCCTTACTCTCATCTCAGTTGTGCCAAGGACTTGCTAAGGAGCCTGGGGCAACCCCAGTTTCTACACCTGTAAAATGGGAATAATAATATTTATCTATCCCACAGGGATTTGGATGAATCAATTTAGCATCTGCAAGTCTCTTTGAGAGTCATAGATGAGAGACACTATATGGATTACATAAATATTATTGTTATTGCTGTAGGTTGCTTGGCAAATATCTACGTATAAGACATGCCAAGTGAATTCATAATGCCTTTGTGCTTACCCTAGAGTATTACTCAATAATCACAATTTTTCACACCTGGGAAGGTGTCCACGGAAGCAGGGCCAGGCTGGCCCACAAGGACACTAAGGAAATTTCATTGGCCAGAAAGAACTCTGTGCCTGTTTGGGTCAGTCTGGATTATATCTGCCTGGGAGTGGTCTTGAGGAGCAGCGTAGATTAGTGGAAAGACCATGGGCCTGGGAACCCGAGGACCAGGGTTCTAATTCTGACTCTGTCACGTGACTGCTATGTGACCTTGGGAAAGTCACTTGATTCTCTGTGCCTCAGTCTCTTCATCTGTAAAATGGGGATTGAATGCCTTTTCCTTCTACTTAGATTGTGAGCCCTATGTGGAACAGGGACAGTGGTTGACCTGATTATCCTGTACCTTCCCCAGAGCTTAGGACAGTGCTTGACACATAGTAAGCACTTAACAAATACCACAAATTATTATTATTATTATTGTTGTTATTATTTCACTTGCTCAGAGCTGAGGAAGTCAAGTTGCTACTCATGGGCATTTTCAGTCACCTTATCTCTCCTCCTCCTCCTATTCTGAAGTGCTCATGTGAGGATTTTGCGGTAATGATTTTTGAATCATTGTGGCCTAGCAGTGAAAAGTAGTTCTAATAGTAGTAATTAAACGCTTACTGTGTGCAGAACATATACTAAGCACTGGGAAAAACACAGATATGAGAGTTAGTTATAGCTCTGGCCCACCAGGGGTTTACCATCTAATAAAAGAACGGTGGGGAAGGGTTCAGCACAGATCCAATAAGAAAGATGAAAATGATAAATTCAAGATAAAAAGCAAACATAAGAGTTCATTGATTCCAGCGGGAGAGGGGACCAGTAAAGGATGCAGCTGCCCAAGTCATCAAGAGTCCAGGCACAGAGAGAGCTTTCCCAGCATTCTAAAATGTGTAGAGACCTCACACTGCTAATAATAATGGTCATATTTGTTAAGTGCTTATTATATGCCAAGTACCATAATGAGCACTGGCCTAGATACAAGATGATCAGGATGGAGACAGTCCCTGTCCCACACGGGGCTCATAGTCTAAGGAAGGGGGAGGACAGATATTTAACTTCTATTTTACAGTTGAGGAAACTGAGGAATAATAATAATAATAATAATAATGGCATTTATTAAGCACTTACTATGTGCAAAGCACTGTTCTAAGCGCTGGAGAGGTTGCAAGGTGATCAGGTTGTCCCACGGGGGGCTCACAGTCTTCTTTACAGATGAGGGAACTGAGGCCCAGAGAAGTTAAGTGACTTGCCCAAAGTCACACAGCTGACATTTGGTGGAGACGGGATTTGAACCCATGACCTCTGACTCCAAAGCCCGGGCTGTTCTCCACTGAGCCACACTGCTTCTGGATGGAGAAGTTAAGTGACTCCCCCAAGGTCACACAGCGGGCAAATAGCAGAATCATAATTAGAATCCAGGTCTTTCGGTCTCTTTCTATCAGGCCTCACTGCTCCTGCAGGTTAAGTCCCCACAGCCCAGCATGTACGGGGCATGATGGGAGTGGGGGCCCCAGTTCAGGTGGTGATAAGATGGCAGGGGTTCCTGGTGATTTCTCTTCAAAGCCCTACTGAGAGCTCACCTCCTCCAGGAGGTTTTCCCAGACTGAGCCCCCTTTTTCCTCTCCTCCTCCCCATCCCCATCGCCCTACCTCCTTCCTCTCCCCACAGCACTTGTATATATATTTGTACAGATTTATTACTCTATTTTACTTGTACATATTTACTATTCTATTTATTTTGTTAATGATGTGCATAGAGCTTTAATTCTATTTGTTCTGACGATTTTGACACCTGTCTACATGCTTTGTTTTGTTGTCTGTCTCCCCCTTCTAGACTGTGAGCCCGTTACTGGGTAGAGACCGCCTCTATATGTTGCCGACTTGGACTTCCGAAGCGCTTAGTACAGTACTCTGCACACAGTAAGTGTTCAATAAATACGATTGAATGAATGAATGAATGCTTTTGCTTGGTGGTCCTTGAGAACTCACACATCCACTTTTAATGGTATAGTGGGTCTGTCTGGGATCATCCTGCAGGAAAAAAGGCTGGAGGCCTTTCTGGGGAAGGTCCATGCCCTGAGGATTGCGACAAGGTGCACTGAGTACCCCACAGACATCTATCTAATCACAGTACAAAATGGCAAAGTAGCACATGGCACAAGGCTACATTTTCCGGGGTTTAAATCAGGAGGACAGTGACCCTCTGGTCGCTGCTTGAGCTTCAGATTGCAAAAGGATGGTGTTTGTGCCTTAGCCGTAGGAGCACATGGACTCTGAATGGACCCTGGAGATCTAACTGAGGAGCAGGAGGAGGACAGAAGCAGGATGGGAGCACCCTTCTCTGTGCACAACTTGTTGCCCACTTGTACTTCCCAAGCGCTTAGTACAGTGTTCTGCACACAGTAAGCGCTCAATAAATATGATTGATTGATTGATTGATTAATTGATTGCACAATGTGCCCTTGTGGACCAATTTGGGCCCTTTGGATGTGAATACATCTTGCTCCCACCTGCGCTTATATAATAAGAAATGGCATGGCATAATGGGTAGAGCCTGGGCCTGGGAATCAGAAGGTCATGAGTTCTAATCCCAGCTCTGCCACTTGTCTGCTGTGCGACTTTGGGTGAGTCACTTTACTTCTCTGTGCCTCAGTTACCTCATCTGTAAAATGGGGATTGAGACTGTGAGCCTCAGGTGGGACAGGAACCGTGTCCAACCCGATTTGCTTTTATCCACCGCCAGCACTTAGTACAGTGCCTGACACATAGTAAGCCCTTAACAAATACCATAATTTTTAATATTATTATTATGTTCCAAAGTTCTAGCACAGGTACCACCAGTTACTCTTGTTATTCTGTGATTCAACTTCCAGGTTACCAGGAGTCAGAGAAGCGCATTTGTTGTCTGTAAGTAAGTAGGGTCTTTTTCATCGTATAATTGAATAAGAACTCTGGTTCTGTTCATGTTCAGTTTTTTACATTACTTCATAAGTACTTTCTATGTTCCAGACACTCTACTAAGGCTGGGAGAGATGCAAGGTAATCAGGTTGAAATACAGTTCCCTTCTCACGTGGTGCTGACAGTGGGAGAGAGAAGAGGCGTTGAATCCCCATTTTACAGATGAGGAAAATGAGGCACAGAGAAGTTGTGACTTGCCCAAAGTCACACAGCAGACAAATGGCAGAGCCAGAATTGGAACCCACATTCTCTGATTCCCAGGCCCATGCTCTTTCCACTAGACCACATTTCTTCATTGGTACTAATTCTCTACTTTTTAAAATGCTTAATAACAACAGGAGCAACAAGAGTAACAATAACAGCAACAAATTAACCAAAATGCTTTGAATTTATGGAGCATCTTTCTTACAGAGAACTCAATTCACTTGCACAGATTTGTTCATTTTACTAACATGACATTCCCGTGAAGAAGGAGAGGGGTATTTAGCATTACCCCCATTTACCAGCCAGAAAAACTAAGGCATAGAGAGGGTCAAGTCACAAACCCAAAGGTCACCCAGCAGATCAAAGGTAATTCAGAAACAAAAACCTCAGCCTGCTAGTTTTCGCTCCAGTTCTATCCTCTAAGCCAAACAAAATACTCTTATATAGATACTTTTCATTTCAGGGAAGAAGGAAAATAACCATTCAAATGGTCATTATGTGGAGGTTTGACATCTTGGTTAAGTGACTAAATTACATCAGGCTGATTTAATGGTTCTGCCGATTTTCTTTCTGCAGATAATAGGTTAGGGGCCTCTCCTCTGTGTACTCCCTTTAATAGCTGAATAAGCTCTGCATTTTTCTCTCTCACTTGTGATTGGTTGTAGGAGCAGTTACAAAAGCCCTTATTAGTGAAAAGTGAAGGGGGTAGGGGAAAGGAATCCCGGCTCCAAAGTGCTGTGCACCTGGCTTATGGCTCTAGAAGGAGGAATCAGAAACAGGCTGAGAAAGTTCTTTGCATTTCACAAACAATTCATTTCAAAGAATTGAAATAACCAACAAATTGGGGGACATTGAAGCACATGAATGAGGTGTTTACCCCAACAGAATTTATGGGTCTTATGTACATTTCCTTTAGCAATAATTGCTTTACATTATATATGTTGTGAAAACAAAATTACTTTTCCTTTGTTTCCAGTTTTGGCCATTGTTTCAATTGGGCCAATTTAGGAAGCGTAATCAGCAAAGGAGTGAGAATTCATTATAAAGTTTCAGGGTCTTGTTACTGATAATGTTGAACAGTTAACATCTATCGGATGTTTTCTTTTTAACAATGCCAAAGACTTCGCAAGTGGTGTAGATAATGTGACAGAGGCATAGAGTTTGATGTATGTGTCTGGGAAAAAACATTGAGATCCTCCAGTCCAACCAATGTCTTTAATGGCTTTGGAAGATTAAAATAATCCCTTTGGGAAATCCACTATGACAACAGTTCTTATACAGATTTTCCAGTCACTGCTTCCATGCCACAACAGTTCTTTGAAACTATTTATAATCGTGAAAGGCCCTGTTCTCAGTATATTGTGATTTCTTAAACCTTCCTACATACCACTTAGAGGAATAGAAGGTTCTCACTTTCTTCTCAGTTGACTAGAGAATGTCTTTCTATTCAACCTTCAGAATATTT